>NW_007252902.1:559842-612537 GCF_000164805.1 Carlito syrichta | reverse complement strand
CGCATGGTAGCGCATGCCTGTAATTCTGGCTACTAGGAAGGCTGAGGCGGAAGGATCGCCGGAGCCCAGCAGGTCGAGGCTGTGGTGGCTGGGAGCGGCCACTGCACTCCAGTCTGGGTGACAGAGTGAGACTTCAACTCAAAAAAAAAAAAAAATTTTTTTAAGATGGAAAAATTAATAAAGGTTCAAACTCAAGACAAAAGAAAAAGAACAGACAAAGCCCAAAGAAAGGGGAGAGTAGAAACTTAGAATATAGACAAGAAGGTAACAAAGAAACCAAAAACAGATTCAATGAAAAAAAACTTAAAGCAGACAACTTTTGCCAAAGCTATTTTTTTTTTTTTTTGAGTTGGAGTTTCACTCTGTCGCCCAGACTGGAGTGCAGTGGCCGCTCCCAGCCACCGCAGCCTCAACCTGCTGGGCTCCGGCGATCATTCCGCCTCAGCCTTCCAAGGTGCTGGAATTACAGGCATGCACTACCACGCCCGGCTGATTTTTTGATTTATTGTAGAGATGAGGTCTCGCTGCCCAGGCGGGTCTCGAACCCGTGGGCTCAGGCAATCCACTCACCTCAGCCTCCCAAAGGCGCGGGATTACAGGCTGAGCCACCGAGCCCGGCTGCCAAAGCTATTTTTAAAAAGAAAAAAAAAAACAAAAACACAGCTTAACAATTTTAGGAATGAAAGACTTAAATACAGACAAAAGATTAGAAATAAGAGAATACTATGAAAAACACTATATTCTTTATGTACTTGAAAACTTAGATGAATAAAAATATAGTTTAAGAAAACTGAATTTAAAAAAAAAAACTAAATTAAAAAGAAATTCCAGATAAAGATGGCAGAGTGAATATTCCTATTTAATTTCACTGCCTCCCAAAACACCATCAAAAAGGCAGCAAAAAGATTTTAAAGGCAAACATATACAAAGACAGAGAAAAAGAAATAGGTAACAGCAATAAAAATTTTGGAAGCTGGAAAACAGACAGTAAGCTGAATCATAAGCAGATAGTGAAAGTCAAAAAGCAGCCCTATTTCCATAAATTTAAAATTCGATCTCAAGGGCAGTATATCAGGATTAGCTGCTAACTGTGAATGGGCTCTAGAATCAGAATGCCTTGGTGCAAATTGCAGCTCCGCCATTTATTAGCTGTGTTTTTAGAAAAGTTGCCTAACCTGTGTCTTATACTGTCCCCCATTTATAAAATGAGAATAACACACCTACCTCTGGGTGTTGTATAATACAGAAAGAAAAAGTATCATTCTCTTTCCCAAAATTGCATTTACTTGAGTGTGTATTTGTTTTATTTTTTATTTGCCAAAGGAAAAAAAAACAAAATATATCTGGTAATTTTAAAAATGGGCTCTGGTGCCAGACCACCTGGGTTCATTGTGGCTCCAACACATAACAGCTATGTGACTGAGAACAACTGACTAAACTTTAAGGACAGTATAAAAAAGTACGCCTCAGTTTCTCCACTGATCAAAATATGATACCTTCCTCATGATGTCATTAAGATTAAATAAGTTAATGCATATAACGTATTTAGAAAATGCTTGGCATACAATGAAAATTCAATAAATAGTAGCTAGTATTAAAACCAGGAATATGGGCTGGAAGCAGTAGCTCACGCCTATAATTCCAGCACTTTGGGAGACCAAGACAGGAAGATTGCTTGAGCCCAGGAATTCAAGATCAGCCTGGGAAACATAGCAAGACTTTGAACCTGCAAAAAAAATTTAAAAACTAGCTAAGTATAGTGGTGTGCACCTATAGCACCAGCTCCTCAGGAGGCTGAGGCAGGAGGACTGTTTGAGCCCAGGAGTTCAAGGCTGCAGTGAGCTCTGATAGTGCCACTGCATTCCAGTCTGGGCAACAGAGTAAGATCCTGACAATCAATCAACCAATCAATCACACGAAATGTATTTTAACTACTTGATAAGTATAAGAACATCATAGTAAATACCAATTTTGCTATCTCTGCTATCATACAAAGCAGCTGTGAATTACTAATGGAATACACAGGACTGTTATGTTTCCCACTTGTCTTTTTCTTTCCCCCTTTCCCTATTTATAACGGGAAAAACTGAAGATTTCCAGGTGATTATGATTTGACAAGACGAGTTATTACAGAGCTCAATGATTCATTAAAAATCATAATTCAGCCCCTTCAGTTTATACATAAAGAAACTTATTGGCTTCTTAAACGGCCCAGGCTCTTTATAACTGAACTGGACCTAAATCAGATATACTGATTACCAGTTCAGAACTCTTATCAGATTCTAGGTACATATCCCTTCTAGTGAAAAAATGGGCTGTACACTAGCTACTTAACTTTCAACTTCATGGCCAAACTTTGGTTTCTGACTTTTTGAACTTTCTAAAATCTGTCTGCCAGCTTTATATTTATATCTACATATAGTTTAATATTTATGTGTGTATGTGTGTATACACATACACATACACATTTACCTAAAGGAGAAGGAAAATGTTATTAGTAATCCAAGATTCCAAGATACAATCAATAAAAGGCCAATCTAACCTATGGCGAGGACACAACGGTAGACAATCATGTTTGTGTGTAAATGTAGCAATCATTACATGGATTATAAATTATCTTGTTTTAAGTTAAATGATGCTTTTTTCCAACGACAGTATTAGAATTTTTGTCTTGTATTGTTTAAGTTCAAAATGCCTATTTCACAGTAACTTGGATGGATTTAGAGTCTATAATATTCAGTGATCTATCACATAAACAAAGAACAAAGTACCACATGTTCTCACTCATAAGCGGACCCTGAACATTTACCATCATACTATAAGAAAGGAATTGGCAGTAGTGGGATCCTGTCGGGGTCGGGGTGGGAACACAACATCCATAAGGGTACCTGATCTCAAACCAGGCAGTGGAGACAAAAGGAGGCCCAAACTCTACCTATACGATGTCCACTTGCATACCTAATCCTGAATTGTACCCCACATCTTTAACACAAAAAATAATAATAATAAATAAAAAAACAAATTACCTATTTCTAGTGGCTTCCAATACATACAATCAATTAAAAGAAAAAGATCAGTGCCATTCTATCACAAACTCATATGGCTTGTGATTGACAAACTGTATGGTTAATTTTCCTAGCACCCTCATTTTAATCAAGTAGCAAATTTATATTTTTCAAAGAAAAGTATTTGCCCTGAAAATTATAAAGTACATAGAGAAGAAAGTGACTGGCCAGGTGTTGTGGCTTATGCCTATAAACTTTGGGAGGCTGAGGCAGGAGGATTGCTGGAGCCCAGGAGTTCAAGACCAACCTAAGCAACACAGCAAGACCACGTCTCTACAAAAAAAGAAAAAAAAATTAGTCGGGTGTGGTGGCACGTGCCTATAGTCCCAGCTACTCAGGAGGCTGAAGCAGAAGGATCGCCTGAGCCTAGAAGGTAGAGGCTGCAGTGAACCATGATCATGTTACTGCACTCCAGCCTCAGTGACAAAGTCTAAAAAAAAAAACAAAAGGCAAACATACTTAAGCACAACACATAACATGAAACTTTTAAATGACAACAATCCCAAGCTCCTTTTGAAAATACAAATGACAAATATATGTTAATGATAATACAGAACTAAATGTATATTAAAAAAACGGAAAGAGAGCCCTGATGTAAAACACTCGAACATTAGTAAGAACCACTGTAAAAGGAATGTAGACACCAGAAGCCTGATTCCCACCAGTACGCAATACAACCATGGAACAAACAAGCACTTGTACCCCCTGCATCTAAAAGTTAAAAACTACAAAAAAAAAAAAATACTGCAATAATTGACTGGAACATGCTTACCTTTCTACACATTGTAAAAAGTATTTCTAAATGCTTTGGATTTGATAGTAAGGTATCTGTATCTATTGTCACATAATTATGCAGGAGAGGCATCATGTCTGAAAATAAATTCAAAATCTCAATGAGACTTGAGTAACAGGAGTAGAAATAAATTATTCCCACTGAAACCACATTTCTATAGCACCCACACATTACTATCTTCCCCTGCAACCAAAAAATCCCAGAAAAGAAAGTGACAGATTTGCCCTCTTTGTACAGAAGAAAAATGAGGCAAAGAAAGATCAAAATGCTCACCATTTATTGGAGTAATTACTCTGAATTTTTTCCTCTCCTCCACTTACTCATCCCCATCTGATATACTTTACATATTCTTGTTTGTCTGAGCACTTCCCCCCATCACTCCTCCCCCCACTAGAATACAAGCTTCCAAAGGGCAAGGGCTATTTTGTTCACTGAGCTTGGACTAGTGCTTGGAAAGCAGTCAGTGATCAGAAACTATCCAATTAACATATGGATATACTCTCTGGCTGTAAACTAATTTGAGATACAATAAGAAATACAGCATACCTCCTCTTCCGCTACACCTAAGGCTCCCCCCTTTACTTGACAGAGAAGTAAGAACATGTTCTAATCAGTACTGGATCTAATCGTGTGTTTTTATTTCAGGTATCAAAAGAATATCTAGACACAGAAAAGCAAAATTGTCATATAGTCAAGGCCATACCTGTAAAGTATTCAAAACAATCCTGCTGAAAAACTTCATATAATATACCTAGAAGCTGCCACATTTGAGGGGAAATACTGTGGCAGGTTAAACTATATGCCAGCGAAAGGATTTCTTCATAAAATTCTAGAAGGAAGAACATTTCTAGTTAGAATGCTAGGAAATTGCAACGATTAAACACACAGAGCAGGGTTTAGACTATACACTCACACATATTCCTCCACTATCTAATGTACTTATTATAAGCATCCATTTCTCAGCATTTACACATTCAGCTATGGATATACCACCTTCCATTTTTTGAAGATCTGCCTCGCTACTTAATAGGGCAAAGCAAAAATCTGTTTTTATTCGCCTTTCTTATAATACTACAAAAATATAACTTTTTTTCTATTATATAAGAAATATAATTTATATTTATAAAACTTGTATTTAAAATAGTTACAATAAGGAATAGATTATTCTCTCATGGAGAGGATTCAAAATTTACAAATAACTAACAATATTCTCTAGAGAGGTTAATGACACTAGGCTAAAATATCTGCCAATCTCAAATTTATATTTTTGCAAACAACTATATACTTGCAGTGTTTCATCAATTTACAAAGCTTGTAAAACTTGTAGGGCATTCTTCAAGTTACTCAAGACACTTATACTCACTACAGAGTAGAAGAGTCCAAAGGAAATGTTCTTATGTTCGCATACATATTATCATTATCCTCAGTCAAAAGTCAATTATATCTATACATACAATCAGAAAACACAAACCTCAGTACAGAAATTTCAAATAATTTCTACCATGTCACTGAACAAAGAAGTCTAACTTGGAAGTTGTTTTTTTCTCTTATAAAAAGAAATAATATTCACCCTGGAAACGATTAAAGCTTTTTTCCTCTAACATTACTTAAAAACTTATATTAAAAAGCTAGCAATACAGATACTTGCCTTACTGAAAGCAAAATAGATGTAAATTACAGACATTAGAAAATAGTTTATGTAAGACAATTTTACTTAAAAAACAACAAATTAGCCAAACATAGGATTTCTGAAAGTTCTAGCATGGTACTGGTATAAAAACAGACACACAGACCAATGAAACATAACAGAGAGACCATAAGTAAACACATCCATTTATGGTCAACTGATTTTCAACAAAGATGCAAAAAACACACAATGGGAAAAGAGCAATCTCTTCAATAAATGATGCTGAGAAAACTGGATATCCAAGTGCAGAATGAAATTAGACTCTCATATTACACCATTTACAAAAACAAAAATCTACTCAAAATGGATTAAATACTTAGAGTTTGCTGGAAATTATAAAACAACTAGAAGAAAACATAGAGGAGAAGCTCCATGACATTGGTCTGGGTGTGATATTTTTTGGATATGACCCCAAAAGCACAGGCAACAAAAGCAAACTCAGACAAGTAAGATTATATCCAACTAAAAAGCTCTTGCACAGCAAAGGAAACAGTCAAGAGACAACCTACAGAATGAGATAAAATATCTGCAAACCATGTGTCTGATAAAGGGTTAATATCAAAAACATATATGAGAAACTCTAACCACTCAATGGCAAGAAAATAAACCCAATTTTAAAATGGGCAAAGGTCTAGACATTTCTCAAAAGAAAACATACAAATGGCCAACAAGCACATGAAAAAAGGTTCAACACCACTAAACATCAGGAAAACACAAATCAAAACCACAATGAGATAACACTTCATAACTGTAAGAATGGCTACTATCAAAAAAGACACAAGTTAAATGCTGGTGAGAATGTAGAGAAAAGGGAACTCTTGTACAATGTTGGTGAGAATGTAAAATGGTGCAGCCACTGCAAAAAATTAAAAATAGAACTACCAAACGATCAAGCAATCCCACTACTAAGTATATATCCAAAGAAATTAAAATCAGGATCTTGAAGAGATATGTGCACTCCTATGTCCACTGCAGCACTGTTCACAATAGCCAAGATACAGAAAAGTCTAAGTGTCCGCAAACAAATGAACAGATAAAGAAAATGTAATATTTATACACAATGGAATACTATTCAGCCTTTAAAAATAAGATGAAAATCCTATCATTTGCAACAACATGGATAGACCTATAGCACGCAATGCTATGTGAAATAAGCCAGAACAGAACTTTCAGAAACTCTTTTGTTATTATTACTATAAATGAAAGACCATAGTTTACATTAGGTTTCACTATTTGCATTGCACATTCTATGAGTTTTGACAAATAAATGACGTGTCCATCATTATTGAATCATACAGAACAGTTTCATTGCCCTAAAAAATCCCATGCTCCACCTATTCATACTTCCCTTCCTCCATCCCCAATCCCTGGCAGTCACTGGCCTTTTTACTGAAAGATGTACATTTAAAAATTTATTACTTAAGTATTGCAAATGACAGGATTTCTTCCTTTTAAGACCAGATAGTATTACATTATTTATATCTACCACATTATATTCAAGTATACTTAATTATTCACATATGTTAGCAGTGCACACTCAATGTTTTACTAATGGGGTGAACAATAAAAAGTCTGGAGAAATCTGCTTTTAATCAGAAACATGCTTTTCTTGTATCTATCTAAGTACTATACAGCTTGCATACACTCATGCCCACATGACTTGGGGCTGGCATCTTCCAAATGCTTGGATACCATGGAAAAGTAACTTACTCTAAAAAATTTCACATCAGCTTGTAACATGTAGCATTAGTTATTAATTCTACTCAGAAATCAGGCAGTATAATAGAAAATAGGATAATAATTCACACTTTTGATAAGAAATATCCCTATTATTAGAAAATATTTGCAAGTTACACCTCAAAGGGCTAATATCCAGAATCTACAAGGAACTCAAACAATTCAACATGGAAAAACCAAATAACCCCATTAAAAAGTAAGCAAAGGACATGAACAGACACTTCTCAAAAGACGACACACACGCAGTCACAAATATGAAAAAATGCTCAAAAACACTAATCAGCGAAATGCCAATTAAAACCATAATGAAATATCAGTTCACACCAGTTAGAACGGATATTATTAGAAAGTCAAAGAACAACAGATGTGGGTGTGGTTGTAGAGAAAAGGGAACACTCATTAGCTGTTGGTGGGATTGTAAGTTGGTTCCACCTCTGTGGAAAACTATAGGGATTTCTCAAAGAAATAAAAATTGAATTACCACTCGATCCAGCCATCTCACTACTAGGGATCTACCCAAAGGAAAAGAAATCAATATTCGGTATGAAAAAGATACCTCTACTCGTATATTCATTGCACCACTCTTCATAAGAGCAAAATCATGGAACCAACCTAAATGCCCACCAATGATTAATTGGATAAAGAAAATGTGCTACAGTATATACACCATGGAATATGACACAGCCAGAGAAAAGAAGAAAATCATGTCCGCTGCAGCAACATGGATGGAGCTGGACGTCATCCTAAGTGAACTGACTCAGAAACAGAAAACCAAATACCACACGTTCTCACTTACATGGCAGAGCTAAATGGCAACAGAAGATGAAAAAAGTAGACACTGGGGACACCAACAAAGGGGGAGGCAGGAAGGGAGACTAGAGCTCAAAAATTATCCATTGGGTACAATGTTCACTATCTGGGGAATGGGCCACCTGAAACCCAATCCCCACCACTACACAATATGTCCATGTAACAAACATACACATGTACCTCCTGAATCTAAAATAAAAATGTGAAAGGAAATATCCCTATTATTAAACATTTTTAAATCCCAAATTAATGTCACCTCACCTAAACCTCATCCCAGTTCACGTCTAAAACTATAACATTTTTAACTATGTACTTTAAAAAAATCCAAGACCCAAAATTCCTAATTGGATGTATTCATAAGTTTAATCTCTGAATGAAAATATAGATATCTAATATTAGAAAAGACATCCAAAAATTGAAGCAAATACAAGTTTCTCTTTCTTAAAATTATCCATCTTGTTAAATCTGAAGGGCTAAAATTACACTGAGTTCAAATTTTTCAAAAATGTTCAAATTTACCTTTTTTTAACCTTTGGACTTACCAATTACATGTTTCTGTAAAACAAGATCAATGATGCGTAGACAGATATTCTCTAACTGCTGCGTAATCTAAAGATAAGTTTTTAAAATTTAGTTTAAAATTCATCATAATAACCCTCAAGTTAATATATAAATATGATATTATCAGTATTATCCCAGTAAAAATACCAACAGAATCTACAAGGAACTCAAACTCAGCTTGAAAAAAACAAAAAACTCCATAAAAAAGGAAGTAAAGAATGTGAACTGACACCTGACTCTTTTTTTTAGAGACAGGGCCTCACTCACTATGTTGCTCAGGCTGATCTTGAACTCTTGACCTCAAGTGATCCTCCCACCACCTGAGTAGCTGGGATTACAGGCACATACCCATCACACCCAGTTGCAGGACATTCCTGAGAGGGATCTTGACGAGTTAATTCTAAACTTCACATGAAAAATTGGACAGACAAGAATAATCAAGAAATTCTAAAGAAAAATGACCAATGATGGGAATGGTGTTAAATACATAATAAAATTACAAATTAGTTATTACCTCATATTTTACACCAAGAAAATTATTAATGGATCAAAGATTTCAATGTGAAGAATTAAACCATTAAAATGCTCGAAGAAATGACTCAAAGCTCAGAAATGAGAAAAGAAAAAAAATTGAATCATTGATTAAAAAATTAAAAATTTCTGGCCATTGCTAGGCCACTGCCATCACCATTACCTTGCTAAGCTGTGACCAGGTCATGTTTCCTGGCTTTGGTCCCCTCCCCTACCTTGGAGAGGTGAATCTCCTCTTTCTCTCTCTCTAGTTTACTTTCTAAACAAACTATATTTCCTAATCTAAAAAAAGAAATTAAAAATTTCTGCATGGGGCAGGGAGAAGTCAAACAAATGAAAGACTGAGTGAAATATTTTCAAACGGTATCTCAATGATCAAATTCCCTCGAGCAAATTAACAGAAACACTGAAATACAATAGAAAACAAATGTATTTATTTTTCATAACGTTTGCCTATGTTTATAAAAAGACATTCAATCTAATACATCAGAGTGCAAATTCAAAGTGCAACATTAACACTTTTGATATATCAAGACTAGCAATGATCAAAAAGTATGGGACTGGAAAGAAACACCCTGATTGCACATTGATTTGTGGAGTATAAATTGGTGCACACTATGAAGGACAAAATAGCAACATCCTTCAAACTTACTCATATATACACCCTGCAATCCAGAATTCCACTTCAAGGAATTTACCCTCCAGACACTATAACGTGCACGAAATGACATGTAAAAAAGGTCATTCATTGCAGCAACATTTGTGACTACAAACAGTCAAATGTCCATTTAAACAAAGGTTAGTCAAATTATATCCACTAGCCAGGGACTGGTGAAATAAATTTGATACATCATACAAGGGGAAAGCATGCAACCATTAAAAATACATAATTGTCTGGGCACGGTGGCTCAAGCCTATAATCCCAGCACTTTGAGAGGCCGAGGCAAGAGGACTGCCTGAGCCTGCGGGTTCAAGACCAGCCTGGGCAACATGGTGAGACCTCATGGTGAAACAATAAATCAAAAATTAGCTAGCCATGGTAGCGCGCGCCTATAATTCCTGCTACTTGGAAGGCTGAGGCAGAAGGATCGCCTGAGCCCAACAGGTCGAGGCTGTGGTAGCCGAGAGCGTGCCACTGCACTCCAGCCTGGGCGACAGAGTGAGACTCCAACTCAAAACAAACAAACAAACAAAAAAAAAACATAACTGCCGGGCACGGTGACTCAAGCATATAATCCCAACACTTCAGGAGGCCGAGGAGAGAGGATTGCCTGAGCCCAGGGGCTTGAGACCAACCTGGGCAACTTGGTGAGAGCTCGTCTCTAAAATGTATCAAAAAATTAGCTGGGCATGGACCTGTAGTTCTGGCTACGTGGAAGGCTGAGGTGGAGGGATCACGTGAGTCCAGCGGGTCAATGGTGGGGAGGCCATGAACGTTGCCACTGCCCTCCAGCCTGGGCAACAGAGTGAGACTCTGACTCAAAAAAATAAATAAAAAATAAATAAAAATAAAAATGCATAACTTTATTAACTGACATGGAAGGATCACCTAGATATATTAAGTAGAAAATGGCAAATAAAAAAATGTGCTATCAATTTCATTAAAAATAATATACACTATTTTTGCTTGTATAATAGAAAAAGTCTCTGAGATGATACAAAAACCTGGTTTTTAAAAAAAAAAAAGTTACCTCCTGAAAGGAGAATTAGGTGGCTGGGAATCTGAGACAGAAGATGAAATTTTACTGAAAATCTTTTCACACCTTTTAAATTTTGCAACATAGGTTTGTATTAAATATTTTTTAGGCAGGCCATGGTGGCTCACACCTGTAATCCTAGCAGTTTGGGAGGCCAAGGCAGGAGGACTGCTTGAGGCCAGGAGTTTGACCAGTCTGGGCAATATAGTAAAATCCTATCTCTACAAAAAATATTTTTTTTAAATCAGTCATGCATGGTAGTGTGCTCCTATAGTCCTAGCTACTCAGGAGGCTGAGACTTGAGCCCGAGTTTGAGATACAGTGAGCTAAGATCATGAAACTACACTCCAGCCTTGGTGACAGAGCAAGACCCTGTCTCAGAATAAATAAATAAATACTTTTTAAATAAGTAAAAATTGAAATCACAGGTTATATTTTCCATGTAAATATCCTACTTCAATTTTCAAGCATATTCTAAGATTCAGCTTAAACTGTTGTCTTAAAGTTCAAGTGATCCAAAATTTCCCAGTTTAGAACCAACTGTGCTGTCTATCAGAAGAGGACTGAATAAAAAAATGTGGTACATATACATGATGGAATATTACACGGTCGTAAAAAAGGACAAAATTATGAACTTCACAGCAATTTGGATGGACTTAGAGCCTATAATACTGAGTGATCTATCACAGAAACAAAGAACTGAGTATCATATGTTCTCACTCATAAGCGGACCTTGAACAATTATCATAATACTACATATAAGAAAAGGATTGGCAGTAGCAGAAACTGTGGGGGTAGGAAGGAGGAGGGAGAATTGGTAGTAGTGGGAATCTGGGTGGAGGGGACACCTCAACAAGGGTACCTGCATAAATTTGTGTACCTAACCCTAATTGTACCCCACATCTTTAAAATAAAAAATTTAAACTTTTGTTAAAAAAATTTGTCACTATACGTAAAACCATTCAACAAAAATGCATATGCTGAAGCATCTATTTTAGATTTCCAATTTTGTTTTTCATACTTTAAGCATTTGTACATGTATTCAAACACATATGGCTTTTCCTTTTAAGGAAATACTGTTTTCAAAGTTTGCTTTTAATAAGTCAAAGTTCAAAACTAAAGAACAGGTGGTCAGGAGACCAAGACTCCAGAAGGTCTTGCCTCTATTTATCCATGGCCTACATAAAGCCATTTAGCTGAAGGCTTCATGTTTTTCACCTGTAGGTAAAAGAAGCTGGATTACATTAGTGTGTCTCAATTTTAACCCATGCCTCCCTTGATAATCACAGTGAGTTCACATGTCCCTTTAACATTTACACAAAATAAATTTAATATCAAGAACAAAAAAATTAAAACAGAAAGATAAAATGCTGTTTTGTTTTCAAACTAATACTGAAGTTTATTCTACTATTTCCCAAACCCTACCCATACACAGGAAAACTGGACTAGGTGATTTCTGAAGTCTCTTCAAATTTAAAATACAAATTCTAAATATGAGACAAAAGAACTTGCCAGGCCCAGTGGCTCACACCTGTAATCCCAGCACTTTGGAAGGCAGAGGAGAGGACTGTCTGAGCCTAGGGGTTCAAGACCAGCCTGGGCAATTTGATGAGACCTCGTCTCTACAATAAATCAAAAAAGTTGGCTGGGAGTAGTGGCACACTACCAGCTACTTAAAAAGCTGAGGTGGAAGAATTGCCTAAGCCCAGCAGGACAAGGCTGCGGTGGCCTTTGCACTCTAGCCTGGGTGACAGAATGAGACTCCTACTCAAAAAAAAAAAAAAAGACAACAGACAAAAGAACCTTAAGTATATCGGTAATTTGCAACATCTCACTGTTACCAAGAGGACCATACAATTTCAACTCCGAAAGACACAAAAATAAAATAATAAATATGAAAACTAAAGATTCGCATTCAGCCCTTTAGGCGAATGAAGATAGTCACTAGTCCAGGAGAAGAATAGCAAACCACTTTTAAGAACCAAGTCATCAGCCAGGCTCAGTGGCTCAGCCTGCAACCCCAGCACTTTGGGAGGCTGAGGTGAGTGGACTGCCTGAGCCCGCAGGGTCGAGACCCGCCCGGGCAACTGGGCGAGACTTCATCTCTACAATAAATAAAAAATTAGCTGGGCATGGTAGCATACGCCGGTAATTCCGGCTACTTGGAAGGCTGAGGCAGAAAGAATCGCCTGCACCCAGCAGGTCGAGGCTGCCGTGGCTGGGAGCATGCCACTGCACTCCAAGTCTGGGTGACAGAGTGAGACTCTAACTCAAAAAAAAGCATCAAGTAATCTTTGTTCAGTATATGATAAATATAGGATTAATCAACAGCCACACAGTTTAACAATGCTATCTAAAGAATTGACACCTGCTTCTTCCTAAGTCCTCACCTTATAAAATAAGAACTGCCATCAGTGCCAAACAAGCCAACTTACACTAACAGAACTATGAAACAAAAATCTAATTTGAGTTAAGGAGAGGTCACATGATACTTAAAGGAGGGAAGATGAAGGTTTTAAACAGGAATAAACTGATACATTCTCAGGATGATCTGACTACAAATCCAAATGTGCGATCTACTAGTTCTGTGACCATGAACAAGTCTCTCAAACCTACCTGAACTTGTTTTCCATTTATGCAAAATAGACTTACCATTACCTGTGCTACCTATCACAGGGTGGCATGAGTAAGATCACATCAGCTAATGGATATGAAAGGACTGGAAAATACCTGTGTAAACGTTTATCCCAATACTATGCTGGAATTCAGTTTAGAAAAGATGTTTCTAAGCTCTTTCTCTTATTCCCTTCTATTCTTACAGTACTTGTTGCATCAGGTTAACTAACACTTGCTTTGCCACTGTGACTGAATGGCTGTCTGTCATCCTCTATCAAGAAGACTAGACTGTAGGTTCCCAGAAGGCAGAGCTCGTGTCTTATTCAATGTGGTATTCCCCAAAAACCTAGCCTAGCACATAGCAGATGTGATGAACTGAACTCAGGTTAATATAGACATGCTATATACTTAAGAATATTTACATAACTACAATATTAAACATTACAAAATAGTATTTTCAGTCATTTTAATAATTTTCTTTAAAATTCGAGGGCAATTTCGAAATTTTAAATTCATGACCACTGATTACATAAATTTCAGGTCATGGTACTATTGTGACATAATTTATTACCCACAAAGAAATCTTACCTCCTTATGATCTTCTACAACTGTTAAGATAGTATCGATAGTATGTAATATTCCCATAGCCATTACTGTTTTGTCTTCAATTTCTTCATATTCATCACTTTGAAGAACCTTGCCAAATATCTCAGCCTATGAAAATAACATTAAAATATTTAACAATTAGTACTGTCAAACCCCCTTTATAAAAGTTAGCAAAAAGGCAGTGTTGCACATCTAAACATCAACAGTGCTCTAACTTTAAGTTCTGTATTTTGCTCACTAAATCACCACTTTTCTTATAGTGACAGAACTTGTCACGCTTTAATATAACCATTTACATTAGCCAGTACAAGAGAGCTAATATTTAAATTATGGTAGTCATTAAGCAAATAAAATCAAAATCTAGGACAACTTAAATCAAGTAACACTAAAATGAAAAGTGTGATAGAAGGTTTAGAAGATAAAATCAAGCAATCACTAGAAAATAAAAAGAACACAGGTAGACAACAGGAGGCAAAGGGTAAAGAAATTAGAGATTCGGTCCAGGTCTGATACTCTATATCAGTTCACACAGAAAAGAAAAAATTAGTAGGGAGAAATTTATCAAATAAGTAATTCAAGAAGCTGTCCCAAATTGAAGGAGATAAGTTTCCAGATTCAAAGTCCAGAAATCAAAAATTCAGAAGGCTCACATCAAGGCACATCGTTAAGAAATTTCAAAATATTGTAGATGAAAAGAGATTACCCTAGATGTTATTAGATTTAAATCTAATCAACTATAGAAATATCTAAATTATTAGAGCAAACATTATTTTAATATTTCAGTTACAGTCATGCATCACTTAACAACAGGGATATATTTGTAGAAAAGTGTCATCAGGCAATTTTGTCAATGAATGAACACCACAGAATGTACTTACACAAACCTAGATGGTATAGCCCCCAATATACCTAGGCTCTATGGTACAACCTACTGCTCCTAGGCTACAAACCTGTACAGCATGTTACTGTATTGAATACTGTAGGCAATTATAACAATGGTAAGTATTTGTGGATCTAAACATAACTAATAGAAAAGGTATAATAGAAAAAATATGGTATTATAATCTTATGGGCTCACCATTATAAATGCAGTCTGTCAATGGCCAACACATTGTTATGTGGCACATGACTACAAATAAAACTGAACCACAAATTTTGAAGTTAATTTATTTAGATAACTCAAGGCTTCTCTACAAAACTAACATAAAACTTTGCCCAGTCTTACCAAGTGTTGGGTCATATCAACAGCAATTGAGGCAACCTCTTGACTGTATTCACATATCATCTTCTGGATGACATTAGTAACATCATCATTTTCTGTCTCTCTAACAATGTGCAACAACTCCTGCATAATAGGCCGTACATGTGGCTTCATATATTCCTTAGCTAATTCAATAAAACAAAATTGGAAAAATTAGCCATTCACAAGTGGTAGAAGGAAGTAACTTGGTCACAAGGTAAAGTAATACCTAGATAAGGGTCCAGAAACACACTTTCTCTGTGGTAAGTTACAAAGGTGTACCAAAATAATAATCACCAATATATCAATTTCCCTGTGATTAACAAAGTAGTTCTGTACAAGAAATTTCCTGCCCCAAATACCAATAGATCTCACTTAAAAATTCAAATTATACATATGCTTTGTGATCAGCATGACTTGAAGAACATGAATATTAGTCTTGATGACAAGTAAAAAAAAATCACGTACATAAGGACCATCTATGCCCAATACTGCTGACGCCCATTCCCTGCTCCAAACCCCTCCTCCACCCACCCTCTCTCCCCACATATCCTTACATGGTATTCAATCCTCCTGTTGACACATTGTTGAATAGAGGTAAACTAAGTTCATGTTCTTCATGAAGCTGAATTTACCTTCAAAGATTTATCTGAACTATGAACAGAACATTCTAAACAAATAAACTGTGACATCTGTGTTATCACTCCTTAGAAAGACTATTTTCTCCTCTCAGAACTAGCAGAATCATAGAATCCTAAAGTTGAAAGGAATTGTGAAGTCATGAAGTCCGACTCCCTAAGCTTAAATATGTGGAAACCTGAGCACTGGCAGATCACATGCCTCACCCAAGTTGGCATGGCAAGTTAGGAGCAAAATCAAAACTAGATCACAATCTCTTGATTCCCAGTATACCCTAGGGCTCAACAATTATTAATGTGTTTCCTAATCTCAAATTTTTACTAAGAAGGGCAAGAAAAAACCCCTATAAAATTCTGAGGGGGCATAAGCTCAGAATTCCATACCCTGAACCCTCAGACTTGAGCAAATTATCTTCACTGGGGAAGGAAGTGAAGAAAATCATTTGAGAAGGCCATCTCAAAAAAATTCTTTGAAAAAAACTTCTAAAAGATATTTGGTTTTACCTTGTATCTGGTTAGAAATTAAGGACTGCAAAGCAAGGGCAGCTTCAACTTTAACAGGCATCTCCTTATCTTCAATCAGGCTCTTCTTCGCTAATTCCACTGCATTTCTCAGGTTGAGCTCATTATGGAACTTCAAAGAGCTAAATGCATGAAGCACCCAGCAGGACTGTAAGAGGAAAGGAAGTAGGGAGCATTAGGATGATGGCATTCTGTAATAATCTCACAAGTATAAGAACTTCTTATATTACTCTATTATATTTATTAATAATAGTGACATTAGTAAAATAGTATATTAGTAAAATAGCACTAATTCTACCAAGAAATGTTTGTTTTTAGAGGATGCCATACTAGCCTTAGTTTCAAACTTCTGAATTTCCCACTCTTTTTATAAGAAAAGCAGTTTCCTTACTTCTACATTACCTACATACAATAACAAAAAAAAAAAGCCAAATGTGTCACTGAAAAAAAAACTGTGTTTACGCTTTTAACAAATATTATAATTCGTAACTAATCTGCTATATGTAAAGCAATTCCAAACCAGTATCTGAAGTTCATTTGCTAGCCTTCACACTAAGGTAAAACATTATGTTTCCTTATACTAACTGGCTTAGCAAATTTTCTTTTTGCGTTCACATAAAGTACCAAGAATTTTAAGCCTTGTATAGAAGATCAAATTTTAAACTATTAGATCACAGCATTATTACTTTATTTTACTTTCTATGTGCATAAAACACGATCAACAGAAATTAATTTGAGTTACAAAAAACTTTTAGCAAAAGAATTACAATTCATACAGCTTCTCAAAAGCAGAACCCATCGATAAAAATGCTCATACGCCCTCAGCATCCCTAGTCTACATTTGCCCAAATATTTCTCTAATGGCTATTATGTCTATAAAATGCTTTCTAGTACAAGGCATTGTTAGCATATGTTGTTTTTAGCCAGACATCTTTTGTGTTGGCATATTTATAAAGATAAATGCTAAGCCGGGCGCAGTGGTTCAAGCCTGTAATCCCACCACTTTGGAAGGCTGAGGTGAGAAGGCTGCCTCAGGTCAGGGGTTCGAGACCAGCCTGGGCAACTTGGCGAGACCTCATCTCAACAATAAATCAAAAAATTAGCCGGGCGTGGTAGTACATGCCTGTAGTTCCAACTACTTGAAAGGCTGAGGCAGAAGGATTGCCCAAGCGCCAGCAGGCTGAGGCTGTGGTGGCCATGAGCATGCCACTGCACTCCAGCCTGGGTGACAGAGTGAGACTCCTACTCAAAAAAAAAAAAAAAAAAGATAAATGCTAGGCACTTGAATTAAAGTTCTATTTTTATTTCTCCATAAAATGTATTAATTCTAGAAAGAGTACACACTTAGAACACAATAATTTTACATGGAATATTATTTTCTCCATTTTACTAAGGCAAATCTACCCAATATACTGGAAATCAAATTCACATTTTTAGCCAAACTAAAATTCCACACCATTTTAGACACTGAAAATAATCAATTTATGAATGTACCTTGTGTTTCCATTGTAAAAGCATCCTTCTCACTGCATATTTTACACATGCATTTAGCAAGGCTAGGGTGACAAATGAAATCAACTGGAACTAAAATCCACAAATCCCTTTCTTTACTAGTTTATTCTTTATTCAACTGATGTGAGACCATAACAGACATTCTGATTAACTCCATTTCATCTCAATATGTGTTAAAATGTCAATTTATCTAAGAACATTTATTTCAGTAATTATACAGATGAAGATTTAAGATACATAACATAAATATGAAAAACTTACTCTAGCTCGAAGATATCCCAGGTTAGACAATAATAATGGAAATACATGATTCTGTAGAAACAACTCCATTTGGTCTTTGAATAAAATCTTCTGTTAGGAAACAAAAATTAACTTTCAACTTATCAATGTCTTTTTCATATGTAAGAATCACTTCCTAATAAAGTATGTTTATCATGGCTTGCATTTAGTATACTACTATTTACAATTTGTAAAATTATTTGACCTACATATTGCATGTTTTAAAACAAGACAAAAATAATACCTTAGATCAGTTTGATATTGATAGATTTTTAAAGAAATAAGACAAAATATTAAAGTCATTTTGCATCCTTTTTCATATAACAGTTTCATACTGAAAAACTTATAAAGAAAAATCTAATTTTCTCTTTAATTAAAGAAATAGGTGACAGAATGAAGGACGTTTACAGTCAACTCAATTATCCAGAAACAGTCACCAGTTTTAAGTTATCCACAACTTTTACAGTCTCTCCTTTGCCTGTGCGTCACAGTTTTTTGTTTGTTTGTTTGTTTGTTTTTGGAGAAAGCAGTATTTATTGAGAGAACAGAGAAGTCCCCACAATGGGAGGGGACCCTAACAGGTTGGCCCGTTTCACAGTTTTATTGAGTAAATTAAAGTTTGATTATCTTAACCTTCAATAAAATCTCAGCTAGGGAACCAATCACATGCAGTGCTCCATCTTTCTTCCTAGGATCAAAGTTCGGGTCTGTCAAGATTTGATAACAGAATGCCATCATTTTTGGCAACACCTAAAGAAATAGAAGAATCCATTTTAGTCTACATGAACTTTCATTGCCTTACTACAGTATGAAATATGCACAAATGTTCAAGAATAAACCTACTTTATGTTTTATGAAGCAACTATAAGCTCAATAAGAAAGGTACAATTTATTAAGAAAACAAAATAACCAATGCTACTTCACCCTTTTCCCTTACTAGGACAGAAAAAAATCTTAAAGTGACAAGTTGTGACTCATAACAATATAACTTTCCAAATACTAGGGATGTATTAGAGTGTCAAATCAACACAGGTCATCTTTTAGTTTGGGATTTAAAAAGAATTAACTATATACCTCTTTTCTTTTCTTTGCAGCAGTATATAAGAGAGTCTGGGCTGCTGTGGTGGGAGAAGCATAATCTTCAAAAATATCTAAGATTTTAAAAGGTTAAACCATGTTAGTGAAAATATAATTACTTATTATAGATTTTTAACCTGACTGACCACTATTCCAAACTAAGAAATAAAACAGTCTGCATATGATTCTGGTTTATAGCATTAAAAAGCTAAGGATATATCACCAGTGCTCTCATGTGCAACAATATTTATCAAACTCTAGAGGTTGTCCTTTCAAACCATCATATTTTAAAAAACAATATATATATGCATGTGTGTATATATTTATATATATTTAGAAAAACAAAGGCATATGTGTTTCACTGAGGACAGGAGAAGTGCTTTATCTCTATCAAAAAACAACAAAAGTTTATTTGGTGTGCACTATGTGTTAGGTACTATTCTAGACTCTGAAAATACAAAGATCAAACAAAAAGGTTCTCGTGGAGCTTACATGACAGAAAGAAATAACGAATCATACACATATACACACAATAGGTCAGACAAAGAACAATGTAAATCAGGGTAACATAACAGAGTAACAGAGTATGGGGTGCTAGTTTAAATAGGGTGTTCAGGCCGGGCTCGGTGGTTCAGCCTATAATCCCGCACTTTGGGAGGCCGAGGTGAGTGAATTGCTTGAGCCCACAGGTTTGAGACCCACCTGGGCAACTTGGCGAGACCTCATCTCTACAATAAATAAAAAAAAATTAGCGAGGCGTGGTAGCACGCGCCTGTAGTTCCAGCTACTTGAAAGGCTGAGGCAGGAGGATCGCCAGAGCCCAGCAGGACGAGGCTGCGGTGACCGGGAGCGGCCACTACACTCCAGTCTGGGCAACAGAGTAAGACTCCAACTCAAAAAAATAAATAAATAGGGTGTTCAGGAAAGCCTTTCCAACTGTTAAGGTTACCATTTATGCAAAAATTGAAGAAAATAAGCGTCGATCATGGTGGCTCACACTCATAATCCCAGCACTTTGGGAGGCTGAGACAGGAAGATCACCTGAGCCCAGGAGGCGGAGGCTGCAGTGAGCCATGATCATGCCAACTACACTCCAGTCTGGGTGACAGAGCGAGACTCCCAACTCAAAAAAAAAAAAAAAGGAGATTGAATGACATAAGGGAAAAAGTTACCCATGCATAAAGCACTCCAAGAAGAGGAAATAGCAAGTACAAAAGTCTTGAGGGTTCACTAGGACAGTCCTTGGCTCTGTCAACAAGTAGGTTCAGCAAAATGGGTATCTGTTGAATTTATACCTATTTAAAATTTATATCACTTAACACCATAAACATTTTCACAAATTCCAAAATAGGGAGTTTTTTATAAGAAACTGAAAACTTGAGAAGTATCTGACATAACCTTATTTAAATATGAAATAAAACCAAATCTAAGTCTTTGCCTCAAAATATAAAATACAAATGTAATAATACTAACATTTTTTGAGTACAATAATTTTTCTATGCCAAGCACTATACTATGATTTTATAAGCATCTAGAATTCTACGCTAAGCGATTATATGTATTAGCTCATTTAATTTTCTCAGCACTGGGTATTTTGTAGCTGAAAACACTGATCTTAGGTTAAGTAACCTGCCCACAGTCACACATAAGATAGTATTCACACCAAGCCAGCATTCACACCCAGGCTGTTAACATCAAAGCCTGAGCCCTTGTTAGTTTTTACCAAATTCAAAAACATTATTATTGGGGGAAATGGGGAGATGTTGGTTAAAGGGTATAATAAAAAGAATAAAAACATTATTACTCATATCAGTCAATACACTTAGGTAGAAAAATGTTGTTCATATAAATGACTGCAAGTGACAAAAATATAAAAAGAAAATATAGAAATTGTCCTTCCCTATAGTTACCAAAAGTAAAACACATATCAAATAAAAGTCACTGCATTCTAGTCCACAGAAGGAAATGATTCAGGAAAAAAGTCACTTCAGCTAGTATTGAGTTAACAAATCTTTTAAGAAATCAATAAAATGTGACTTCCCAATGTTAGTCAACATACACAGAGCTCTTAATTATTGTATTTTCCAAAAACTAAGATACTTATACATATCTTATGAGACATGAAGAGTATATGAAATAATGGTAGCTTTCTAAAGGCCAAGCAACTACTCTGTACATTACAAAAACATACAGGTATTACAGAAAAGGTAAACTTCAAAAGGATGTCTTAAAGAAGATGGAAGAAAGACTGACTCATCATATGTTGTCAAAGCAAACTAGGAACACAAAGGCATAAGGAAGGGGAAATAAATTCTACATATGAGTAATGATTTTCAAAATAAAAAGGCAAGATGGAGAAATAAAGTATACGGTAAATGCTGTTTCTCATTCATTTGCTTTTCCTGTACTTTGTCTCCAAGAGAAGTGGTACCTCCTCGCTTACTAAATCAAATGATTTTTAAAGCCCTGTAAAAAACAACACAACTCAATAATCTAACACCAATACCAGTGGGTTTAGCTCAGGCAGCTAGCAACACCTGGCTCACAAAGGGAAACCACTGCTTTGTCACAGCACCTTTGGCATACCTTGGACAGTGCTAGTTTTAGCAATCATGTATTTCAACATCTATTGAAGGCATACTACATTCTATATCTATATCTCTCTCTTCCATAGAGATAGAGACAGAGAATGCAAAATAAAGCAAATAAATAAGATAAAATTCCTAACCTAAGAAAGCTTCTAAGTTATGGGAGAGACAGAGGTATACAAATAAACATTTTGCTATGCTATGCTAAGTGCTTGAGTATCCCATGAAGCAATTACTATAAGCTGAGAACAAAAGAATGACTCAGGCAACCTACACAGTTCAGCAGCTTCCAGGATGATCCAAGCTCAAAGGACACTTAAAAAACTGGGCCACACACAGTGGAGCTACTATAGGGAATCTCATTCCCTAGTGGAATGCTTAGCCCCTAGGACAAGGAGGCAACCAAATTGAGGAGCCCCTAAAATATACAAAAATCCAAAGGATCGCCCAGAGTGAGAACAGCCCAATCTATACATGGGTATCCCAAGGGATGGTCCCTGGAAATTAGCATCACAACAGCATAAGTAATAGATGGTTTCATGAGTGCTTCAACACCCATGAGAGAGTTGAATGAGGTAGCTTTTCATCTCTGGCACCCAAAGGCCTCAAGTTCTTTGATTCAATAAAACATAAAATGTTCATGAGTTTCAGAGTTTAACATGTAAAACAAAACTTTGGGAATTTAACAAAGTAATAAAATCCACTTAAAAATACAAGTTTAGTTATATTACTTTATATATTCAGGAGCTCATGAAGAATAAACCATCTCAATTACCAAATTTCATCCTTATATACTCATATGGGTCTTCTTGCCACAGCTCTTCATCCTCATCTTTGTAACACATCACAGAAAAAATCACATCTTCAGAGATATTCTAAGACAAGGAAAAAAACAAAGTAACAAATAGATATAAGCTATTCAAATCTGGGGACTATCAATAAAGTATGTACTGACAGTCTTTGTGCTGTTAGTTCTCCAAACTGTAATATTAATCTTTCTTGTAAGCCTACGTTCACTAAGGTAAAAGCAGGAAAGAGAGACTCTGAAGGGAGGACTGAGGTTGAAGAGTTCAACATAAAATTGTTTTTAAACAAATAATTAAAGGAGAAAGAGACAAACGTAAACATTATCCTTTGAAGTAACAGAAGTAGTAAATCTTGATAGATTATTTCCCCCCACGGGGTTAAAAGGTACCAAAGTATATGACTGTGAGTGAAAAAATAGGGGACAGAAATCAGGTATTGGCAGTTTTTCCATTTTCATTTGTGTGTGAATTTTTAATATAAAAGCGGGGATGTAAAGCATTAATGCAAGTCAAAATGTTTCAGTGAACAATTTTCAGCAGTTCAACTTTATAACAATTATAAATAAACCTGTTAAGTTTTTCGGGACAATGCCAGCATTTGGATTTTTTTAAAACAAGTAAAATTCTTATTGATGGCAACTAAACGGCGTTTGTAGCATTTTTATCATACTGTAGATTCCATCCATTCACTGTACTTTTCTAACTGAGTTGTCCTACATGCAAGTAAACATTTTTAATGTTGTTTGTCTTCTGTGCTGTTCCTGCAAGTTTGCTATTAAAATACATTAAACTAAAAAAAGAAAAATGGCATGTCAAGGTTATATTTACTAGTATACCTATTCCTTATTTTTGAAGTTTTTAACATTTCCATTTTGGTCCTAAATGTCAATATATCAACAATATGAAAATTTTATTTTCTTCTTCCACTTTCAAAAAACTAATTTCCTATACTACAAATGTTGATTTCAGGGGGAAAAAACCCACATCTACTACCTTGTCTGAACACTGCTACTAATGCTCTATTAAGCCCTTCTGTGCTCTAACAATTACTTATGTAAAAACAGGATCATCTCTTATCACTTATTCCAAATTAAATAATTCAAAAAGAAATTCAGCCTAAGGATCAGTGTTTTCTTTTTTTGTTTGTTTGGTTTTTTTTTGTTTTGAGTTGGAGTCTCACTCTGTCGCCCAGACTGGAGTGCAATTACCCAGTTATTTGTATGCAGCCTCGACCTGCTGGGCTCCAGCAATCCTTCCGCCTCAGCCTTCCGAGTAGCCGGAATTACAGGCACGCACTACCACGCCCGGCTAATTTTTTGATTTATTGTAGAGATGAGGTCTCGCCTGCCCAAGCAGGTCTCGAACCCGCGGGCTCAGGCAATCCACTCACCTCAGCCTCCCAAAGGCGCGGGATTACAGGCTGAGCCACCGAGCCCAGCTGATCAGTGTTTTCTTATTCCTATTTTAGAGTCATGTAAAAATAAGGTCAAAGGTATCAAATAGAGAAGAAATGCTATCACAATTCACCCTTAATTCACAAGAACATATTAAATCAAATGAAATCAGTATCTACTAATTGCAAAGAAATTGCCACTATTTAATCAAAATAATTAGGCAAATAATAAGATGTCTATATAAAACATAAGGAAAAGATACTATATTGGTAAGATGTATAATAATATAACACTAAACAAATTCTATCCTGGACACCAAAGGCAAAGTGAAAGAATTTATTTTTCTTTTCAGATACCATTTAACAAAAGTAACAATTCATATTTTGGTAGAAGATAGGTATTTACTTTCTAATGCCTTTGAATTACCCAAAGTTATTTGTATGCAAATAAGAATTTATTAATGGCCCACAATTTTCCATTCTCATTTGTTCTTTAACTAACAATGCTGAATTCTACCCTAGGTAAACAACTAATTTAAAAACAGAAAACTTGGCCAGGCTCAGTGGCTCAGCCTGTAATCCCAGTACTTTGGGAGGCCAAGGCAAGTGGATTGCCTGAGTCCGCAGGTTCAAGACCAGCCTGGGCAACTTGGTGAGACCTCAACTCTACAATAAATCAAAAAATTAGCAGGGCGTGGTAGCACACACCTATAGTTTCGGCTACTTGGAAGGATCACCACAGCCCAGCAGGTCGACGCTGGGATGGCCATGAGTGTGCTACTGCACTCCAGCCTGGGTGACAGAATGAGACTCCAACTCAAAAAAGCCCCAGAAAACTTTAACTTCTACAGAACTTAATAATCCAAAAAGAGAAATAAAAAACCTTTTTGTTCATATCTACAAAAGAAAATGGTCACATATAAGGTTTTATTTCCTGCAATATAACATTACCTTAGTAGAGCCCTGGTAGTTTTCAAAATGCTTTCACACAAAATACCTCACTTGATCCTAGAACTTTCAGATAGAAACGGAAGAAAACGATCGTCTGCCTTAACAGGTTCAATGAGATTTCAAGCAAGATCGACCGAATCCAAGTCTTCCAACACTTGAAACTTGAAGGCCTCATTCTTCTCAAATGCTTAAATTGCCAAGCCCTTTATATCAGATATATGACTGCAGCCATTAGACACTATTAATGGAAATTAAGTGATAGTAAATAAATAATATAGAACTAGTAACACCTTGTCTGGAAAACCTAATCTAACCAGAGAATAATTTTGGAGAGCTGCTCTGACACTAACCTGTATGTGTGGCTTCATCTGCTTCCAGGTTACAGAATGAACAACCCCTTGGTTGAGATAGTTGAATGCTTGCTGGAGAACACGGGGGGCTACATATTCTTTCTGTCTATATTGATCTAAAATTTTTAGTAGTACCTATAGGAAAACAGAGAAAATATAGGAGAACATAAACAATTTTAAGGTTAAAGGTAGGTGCGAATATTTTCAGCATGACATAAAATTCAGAATCCATAGAGATAAAAATCAATACTTTATGATTTGGAGGGAAATCAGTAATTTGTGAAAAAGCTTATGGGGCAGTTTTAATTATTAGATAGGTCCATGTTATAGTGAACTAAAGGGTACTTCACTATAACTTCCAGGCATTTGCCCTACTTATAATCTGTGGAACTACTCAGAATAAGTCTAAGTTCTACTCTACTGCTAGCTACTAAAAATAAATTAAAACTCCTGTTTAAAAAAAATAACAAATTTGACAAAATAAACATAAAGAAACATTAAAAACTTCCATACAGCAAGAGAGTGCACAAAGAGATTTTATTATCTGGTAAAGACTCTTTCAAAATGAAAGCGAAAAAAAGTGTTCAAAGGATAGTATTGGCCCTACTGAGTAGCCCTCTGAAAAAAATTAAATGAGCTTCCTAACTAAACTTCATACTAAAATAAACTCCAGATGAGAAAATTTCAACTATAACCAAAAGAAGCACAGAATTCCCAGAAGAAAATATGAAAGAATTTTATTTTATTATCTCAGACCACAGAAGATCTTTATAAACATAACCCAAACTGAGAAGTTATTTTTTAAAAGACCGATTTTAAAAATCGTTTATAAGGAAGAAACCATGCCAAGCAGCTGTAACTAGCTCAAAGACATTTAGGCAGAGGTAACATTCCAACAAAGTCCTAGTCTTCCCATTGCTGCTCTTTGCTACCTCAAGTTTTTAAGTGAGTTGCTGAATACATATAAAGCATATATTCAAAATATGTACAACATGTATAAGTTCAGAATATGAATTCTGCTCAAGTTACTTCAAAGTCAAGTTTATAAAATTTGTCAGAAGTCCTGTCATCATCTATGAGCACGATTCTTTCTAATACGGTTGTGGCTCACACAAAGCGGAGACACAACAGCAGGGGAGAAAATAGTCCTTGATAAGAAAATGACTTGTAGGAAGAAGGGCACAGGCCCAGGTGAGGTGGCAACTGGCAGAGGCAGGCTGAAGGAGTGGGGGCAGCGTGTGGGAGATGGAGGCCGGCAGGGGCTCCGCTCCAGCTCAGTTGTCTTGTCTCACCAGGCAAAGGATGATTTCTTATCACACACACAGTCTCCGACCCAGGACCCACCCGAGAGATACACGGAGTACAACAGTGGTCCTCAACATTTTTGGCATCAGAGACCAGTTTCACAGAAGACAATTTTTCCACTGATTTGGGGGGGAAAGGGGTTAGACTCTCATAAGGAGCAGCAACCTAGATCCTTTGCATGCGTAGTTCATAATAGGGTCTGCACTCCTATGAGAACCTAATGCTGCCACTGATCTGACAGAAGACAGGGTTCTACTGCCTGCTACTCACCTTCTGCTGTGTGGCGTTCCTAACAGCCCAGGACCGATACCAGTCCCCAGCCTGGGGTTGGGGATCCCTGGAGTATAAAGTAACCATGCAGTTCATCTCAAAAAAGGACGTGGAGACTCGGAGGATGTCAAAGAGATGATGGTCTAGAAGCAGTACAGTGATTTTTGCAAGTTGCCCTATACCCACGCAATTTCTTTTGCCACCTCGAGGAGTTCCTCGCTTTTTTCTGTGCCCAAGTGTTTGGTCAGGTGAACATAGAGCAGCAAAGAGGGACAGGACTTGCTTCACTTCACTGTGCACATACCTGTACTCAACAACAACCTATAGCTCAAGGAGTTCTTCGGGGGTGGGGAGGTAACAAGGCCTTCTGATGTGACCAGGACCTGCACATCCTGCTACCCCCGGCTTCTCACCTTCTGCTGTGTGGCCCTGTTACTAACAGCCCAGGACCAGTACCTCCACAAGCCAAAGCTGCCCCAGTCTTTCCCAGCAAAAAGGAGGGGCCTCAAGGAACTGGAGGTGCCAGCGGACTCCCCCCCACCATCCAGCCTGCCAAGGAAGCCCTAGATCTCCTCTTTAACTGTGGGAGCACAGAGATGTCCACTTCTTCTGCCCAAGGTCCACTCACAGGGGCTGAGCTTGCCCTATTCGACTCCTTCTCCAAGGAAGAAGGTGTAGCCCCCAGTCTCCACCACCACCACCACTACCACATGAGTGAGCTGGCAGTAATGGATGTAGAATCAGAAAGGCTAGATCAGGAACTCTGGGAGTTAGGGAGAGGAAGAGAACAAGGAGGAGGGCCCACCCCTACCTATATGAGCCAGGCCTCAGAGCTCATCACCCAGGCCCTGCAGGACAAGAAGGTGGACGCTTACCCTGCTGCACTCCAGGGCTATCAAGATGGCTCACATGTGCTACTTCAAGGAGTACCCAGTGCCCGTCACTTGCATGCCAGGAAGGTGTGAAGAGGAAGGTGGCTGAGTATTTGAAGCAGGCAGAGGAAATCCTGAGCCTGCACCTGTCCCAGCTCCAACCCTGAGAGGGAGTGACCCTTCCCTGAGACTCTAGTTCTAGCACTGCCAGGTGCCTGCTTCTTCTCTCCCCACGGCCTGACCCTACCTCCTGGTCTTATAACCCCAGGGACCATTTCTATATGCAACTAGATCAAGAATGAGAAAAATAAGAAAGTCTCAGTTTCCTGACTACACCTACCACCTTGGAATCAGGGTCTCACACTTTTGATCCTACCTGTCTCTATCTTTATGTGTGAGCAGCACCTCTGGTCACTAAACTATCAGTCTTCCCATCTTTTTTTTTTTTTCCTTTTTTTTGTAGAGATGGGATCTCTCTACATTGCCCAGGTTGGTGTCAAACTCCTGGTCTCAAGCAGTCCTCCCTCCTGGACCTCCCAAAGTGCTGGGATTACAGGTGTGAGTCACTGCACCTAGCCAGTTTACATATCTAGAACCAGGATCTGCAAACTATAGCCTGCAGCCAAATCTGGCCCATCACCTTTTTTTGTAAGACCTGTGAGCTAGAATGGTTTTTACATTTTTTAATGGCTGAAAAAATTCAAAAGAATACTAATTCTGTGACAGTAGAAAATTATATGAAATTTAAATGTCTATAAATAAAATGATATTGAAACATACACACAAAAAGAAAAAACACACACACAAAAAAAGAAAATTATTTGTAAATACCAGGAATATATTAAATAGCCATGGTATAGGTTTTATGACATGGATGTAATGGCATGAGATTTTTAAGTATATGTACATACATGTATACATACACACATATGTGTTTATATGACACTGGAAAATTCTACTAAACACACTTCAAGTGGACATCAACTTTAAGATGCTTAATGGAGTGTAACAGCAAGGGAATAGGAAGAAGAAAGCTGGCTAGCTTCTTGATTATCCTGGTTTCAGTAACTAATTTTCTCTATAGATTGTCTCATGGGCCAAGAAAATAATTTGTGAGAAAATTATAGCTATCACTTTTCTGAACTGTCACATGGCACTTTTTTAGAAATCATCTACTAGACAAAATGATAATCCATAAATGGCAGTATTCCATCTTAAGACAACAGGCTCCCCACAATTGACAGTGGAGAACAAACTTGAAAAAGAAACATTGCCAAATATGTTAAGACTAACTACTTACACTAAATTCTGTTCATGAGCTTGCTTCTAACAGAACCACTCATCCCACAGACATGGCCCTACATTCTTTTCATCTGAGAGATCGAATCCTCCTAACGACCTAAAAAGGGAGGATCTGAAATTGCTGAAGAAAAACCATGCAGATAAGGAGCCCTAGCCAAACACACTGCTGCCGCTTTTAACACCACCATGCTTTCGCCCTTCTCACTGAAGAAACTCACAAATCAAGCTAGTGGCCCCGCAGAATCACATGTCCCTAGACAATCTGACTGTTATCCAAGGCAGCATTTGTGCACTGATTAGGACTGAATGTTATATGTATATCTCAGGCTATTCTAATAAAATTTGGGCTATTACAAGCATCCTTCAACTGTAAAAATCCTGACGCAAGACCCTTCAAGGTAAAGTTGGGTTAACTTTCTATCACATAAGAAACTTAATATATAGTATAACTACTATTCTGTTTATAGTCTCTTTCTGTTGCTATGGGTTCTACTGCTGCTGTACATTCTACCTGGTGATATAAGACCAGCTTTCCCAAAAGTTCCCAGGTCTTCACACCATGATGCTACAACAAGTTAAGGAGTATTTCCAGCTCCATGTGGACTAGTTCCATTCTAATGCCCCTTACAAGGCCCCTTTCAGCAGGAACCAGCCAGATGGAATGTATCAACCATCTTCCTTAGAAATTGAATGGAACTTGACAATGGGGAGCTGTAACCGAGAATTTCTACTTCAGCTTTTGAGAAATGGTTTTAAGCCTTCTGCTCTCCTAGTCTACAATTTGAAGATTTTTTTTTTAATTCTGATCTAATTGTATATGTGCTTGAGAAATTCCAAAAGCTGACTTTGGAATACGGTAACAGAGTATGGAGAATTCACCATTGTTTAGAGGTCACCTGAAGGTGATTAGTCTACAGCCTGGTCACAATCCTGCCAGTATCAGCCAGCTCTCCAGGTGGGCAATTCAAGATAACCATCAAAGCAAGTTCTGCTCCCTGTGCCACTCCCAGATATTCCTCATTCCATTCTTTCCCTTTAAAATTCCATCCTCAGCCAAAAATTATGAAATGGTTTCTTTGAGACATGAGCCTGGCCATTTCCCCATCTGCCGGCTTTTGGAATAAAGTTACCTCCCTTCCACTAAATCTCATGCTTGTTTATTTCGGCCTACAAGCAATGAGTAACAAAACTTGCAATCAGCAACAAATCTAATACTGGTGACTTCTATACCAGGATCAACAAACTTAAAGGGCCTGAATCCAGAGTCTAGGAGTCTGAAAAGTTCTAGACGTAGCTGCCCTAGGACATTTGGTTCTAAAACGAATTGCACTGTATTAGATTCTCAGACCTGTCATTTCATCCTCTATAAATAAATAATAAATTAGCACATTTGTAACCTACTTTTAAACAGATAGAAATGACTTTACTTTCCATAGCAATCATTCTATTTTAAAAGTATAAGAATATTACCTGCTGAATTCCCACTGCATAGGTTTTCAAAAAGAATTCAGAGAATTCAAAGTATTCTTTTGTGACATTTCCTGGGCTTCCATATCTTAAAGTACAAAGAGAGAATGTTTAAATACCATAAATTTTGAAGACAAAGCATGCTTACAAGTTTAAATACAGTTCCTTGTTGAATGATGTATTTCTACTGGGGCAGAAAACTAACTTTCCCCTTTGTTCACAAGCCACAAAATGAAATCATGAAAAGCAGTACTTGGACTCTAGGCAGTACTTGAATTTCAGACAGAAGTTTTAAACTACTAAGCCAAGAGTGCCTAGAGGGCAAATATTAGAAATAAAAATATTATAACAGATATGTCATCGATTTTCTTCAATAAATGCTTTTAAAATTAAATTTGACTTTCTTACGGTCCTGAGTGGCCCTGCACCTTCTTGCATAATTCCTGGATAACTCCAATGGGCTAACCAATGTTATTTCTCTATGTTTTTCACAAAAGAATAGAAAAGACCCAAAGAAGTTGGCCTACTTCATTATGAGCTCAAAGCCAAAGATCACGATTAAGCCTACTTTAAACAGAGAGTGAGTCCTTGTCCTCAGTAACTTTAAAGACAAATAATCACACAGAGCATCATGGGAACTAACCGATTTTATTATATTTAATATTGAGATGTTGACTGTAAGGTCACCAATGATAAACAGAATTACCGTTCGAAGAGACGAGCTACAATATGCAGAGCCCACTTCTTACATTTCCACCATACCAGTTCTGGTCTGTCATCCTCATCAATTTGCAGAGTCTCCTAATAGGACAGGATCACACAGATTAAATCAATGCATAATAAAAGGATTTATGTGAATAACAGAGGCAGACTGAATCTTGGTATAAATTAAATCATAATAAATGTGACATTAGATTGCTATATGAATACAAATTCTTACCCTATAGATTGCTAGGTAGGAATTAAATAAGAAAAGCAAATTTTAACTAACCAATGCTATTGTTCACATTTATCTTCTATCTTTAAAAGGCCCAAATAAGTAGAAAACAAAATACAAACACTATGATCTCTTGAGGAAACTCTGAGATGACAAAAAAGTTCTAGATTTTTATCTGGGTGATGGTAACACAAATACATGTTTGTCAAAACTCAGTGAACTATTCACTAAATTCTGTGCATTTATGTATATAAATTAAGCCTCAAGATATGGAAAACATAAATAATACTGCACATTTTAAGACAAGTTAAAATTTTTAAATACATAAGAATTAATTTGATAACTGAAAAACAGTATCATTATTGCCAATAAAAAAAAGACATGATCTTTTTTTACCTATAAACAGACAAACAGAATTAGGTGTATACTCATTACAAGCATTCTCAATCACTGCTTATTAAAATACAAACTAGGGCACTCTTTCTGGAGAGTTCTTTAAAAGATCAGTCAAAAACCTTAAACACTTCTTATAAATTATCCAAAGAAAATAAACATGTACGCACATAAAAATTTTACCACACTCTTATAGTTGAAACACTAAAATATTTTAAAAAGCTAAACAGCAAGCAAATAAAGCATTCAACAAAAATGAGAGTGTAAAAACAATCATAAAAAAATAAAAATCTTTGTAGCAAATGTTAAAGAAAAATGAATTTCAAAATAGTACCAACATATACTATTTTTATAAATATGACTATATAGATATAGAGGAAAAAGAACACTAGAAGAATAAATATCAAGTTTTTAGTGGGTTTTCCCATTTTTAGTAGGATTAAATATAGTTATTATTTCATTATTTTTGCTTGCCTGAGCTTTCTAAAAATGAATTACATTATTAATTTATTTTATTACAGTAGCAGTTTTTTCCAAATAGCAGGTTGGGATAATAAATCAGTCTATCACAATCTTCCAAATTCAAGTTTCCACAATTTTTCTTAGGAACAAAAGCTCTTTCTTACAGGAGGAACGGTCCTATCAATAATAGTTCGGAAGATTTCCATCCATGTTGTCATAATTTGGTTATTCACCAGTTGAAGAGGCAATGCATACTAGAAAACAGAAAGATAACATTAACAGTAATTCCCCCTCCAAAAAAATCCCAATTTTATCTAAACTAGAAGGTTAAATAGCTAAAGTTTAAACATTAAATAGCAATTCCATATGGTTCAACCTAAAATGAAACTAAAATAGATCCATAAGTATATTCATAAAAATTAAATTTTTTAAATTTAGAAAACTACATGCATAAGTTGTTTCCCTGTGCTACTTTTTTAAATGAAAAAAAAAAAATACCATTAAGGTCTCATTTATTCTGCATAAGATTCTAGTCAAGTCATTTTTACCCTTTTGAGTGTCAAATTTTCAATTTTAACCACCTCGACAAAAATCTTTACCTCATTAAACATTCATGAAACATTTTCTCAATTACTTTCCTCTACTCAGTGGCATAATAACCACAGTCCACTTTGTATTACATAGGTAGGCATCTTCCCTGCTATACTAAGCTGCAGAAAAGGAAGGATATTCATTCATTCCAAAACATGCTACATGCTAAAGACAAAATGATAAGTAAAAGACACTGTCTTTGCCCTCATAAAGTTTACATTATAGTGGGGAAAAAATATACAGTCATATGCCACATAACAATGTTTCAGTCAATGATGGCCCTCATATACAACAACGGTCCCATAGGTTGAAAAATTCCTATCACCTAGTGACATCTCAGCCATCATAAAGTCGTAGTGTAATGCAGGATTTGTGATGGTGGTGATGCTGATATAAACAAACCTAGTGCACTGCCAGTCATGTAAAAGGACAGCACATACAATTATGTACAGTACATTAAGACTTGATAATAAGCAACAATGATACTGGCTTATATATTTTCTATACTTTTTATCATTATTTTAAAGTCTACTCCTACTTATTAAAAAGAAAAAAGTAACTGCAAAAGCAGCCTGAGGGAGGTCCTTCAGGAGTATTGCAGAAGAAGGCACTGTCACCATAGGGATGACAGCCCCATGCATGTCACTGCCCCGAAGACCTTCCGGCAGGACAAAACATGTAGGTGGAAGACAATGTGACCCTGTGAGAGTCTAGGCTAATGTGGGTATTTATGTTTCACTTTCAACAAAAAAGTTTAAAAAGTCAGAGAAAAAGGAAATTTTTTTTTAAATGTTTTAAGCTTAAGAAAAAAAAATTTAGGACCACTGTACAATGTCTTTGTGTTTTAAGTAAGTGTTATTACAAAAGGTTCCAAAAGTTTTAAAAGTTTTTAAAATTAGTAAAGTAAAAAAAGCTACAGTAAGCTAAGGTTAATTTATTATTGAAGATACATTTATTTATAAATTTAGTATAGCCTAAGCATACAGCATTTATAAAGTTGACAGTCATGTACAACAATGTCCTAGGCCTTCACATTCACTCACCATTACTCACTGACTCACTCAGAGCAATTTCCAGCCCAGCAATTTCCATTCATGGTAAGTGCCCTATATGGGCATACTATTTTTTATCTTTTCTACTGTATTTCTGTTGTACCTTTTCTATGTTTAAATACACAATCACTTACCATCATGTCACAATTGCCTACTGTATTTAGTATAGTAAGATGCCATATAGGTGTGTAGCCTAGAAGCAACAGGCTATCCCATACAGCCTAGGTGTATAGTAGGTTCCACCATCCAGGTTTGTGTAAACACACTCTATGATGTTCACACAAGGATATCACCTAATGACACATTTCTCAGCACATATTTCCAACGTTAAGCAATGCGTGACTGTAAGTACAAAGGTAGGAAGGATAAGAGATGAAGGTGGGGAGATGAAGGGTTTTAGATGCTATTGCAAAGTTCACACTTTTTTCTAACTGCATTGGGAGCCATCTAGACTTGAGAAAGGGAACAGAGGAGAAGCAAGCTGCAGGTCAGGCTAAGGTTATATATGGAATACCCAAGTGCCTTGTACAAATAAATGCTACTTAGACAAAATCAATTCTATATTTTTAAAAACAAATTCTTCTGCTTCTCATATTGTTAATTGCTTTTTACTTGCATTAGTATTGCAATTGTGGCTCCTAAAGCCTTCTAAATTTTTACTTCCCAGAGGAACATATTACTATTATTAGTATAATGGATTACCAAAATGGTTTAAAATGTTGAGGATTTTCATTGGTATTTTAGGTTTTTCCCATAAATAAGTTAAGTGAAAAAAATTTAGATTTTGTCCTCTTAGCAAACCAAGTAAAGGTAGGTAGAGGCTTTAGAAAAATTATTTCATCAGCCTTTTTCTTACTTCCCAATTTCTAGCTATTAGCTATGTTTGTTCAATAGGAAGGGGAAGTCTGACCTCTGAATAAATGGGCTATTACTAGATCTAATGGCAAAATATCTCACTGAATGAAAACAGTTTGCCTCAGAGTGAAGTGATTCTCCTGAGGAAGGTTTCTAAGCACTGCTTTAACCATTCATCTTCCTTCCCTGCTATCAAAAAAAATGTGGGAATATATTTTCCTAGTTTTCTAGATTCTTCTCTCTTCTCAGATTTGCCTCCTTCTCCCTTCTTTCTCCTCACAGAAAGGCTAACCTAAAAAAAATCTGCCTCCGATTGTCTCTATTAAAAGATGAGGCTTCAATAAAAATATAAAACTTTATTGAAGTGAAATATTCTGAAATAGTACAAAAGTGCCTAAGTCAGATGAAAAGCCAAGAAAAGACCCAAACTATTGTGGCTCAATAGCTCAGCAGAACTATCATCTTGTCAGGACAAATTTAACTAGACAGCATATAATAGAGCTTTAATTCATTCAACCTCAGTTAAGACTAACAACAATTATTCTTTTTTGTTTGTTTGTTTTTGTTTTTCTGGTTTTGTTTTGTTTTGTTTTTTTGAGTGGGAGTCTCACTCTGTCACCCAGACTGGAGTGCAGTGGCTGCTCCCGGCCACCGCAGCCTCGACCTGCTGGGCTCCAGCGATCCTTCCGCCTCAGCCTTCCAAGTAGCTGGAACGACAGGCGCGCGCTACCACGCCCGGCTAATTTTTGATTTATTGTAGAGATGAGGTCTCACCACGTTGCCCAGGCGGGTCTCGAACCTGCAGGGTCAGGCAATCCACTTATCTCGGCCTCCCAAAGCACTGGGATTACAGGCTGAGCCACAAGCCCAGCAACAATTATTCTTCCTTCAACCAAATCTAAATAATTTACCCAAGTCTTCCAAGGATTTAATGTTAAATATTTTATACTTCAAACATATTCCATCTAATTACTTTTTAGATTCCCATATTAGTAACCATTAGAGCATTCAGATTTCTTTTTTGAAAGGTAACATTTTAAACTAAAGAAAATGAACCACTAAACCATCGTTAGCTTTAAGTTGGGTCAAGTGCAAAGAAACTACTATTAATATGATTTTCCAAAAAAAGAGAGACTCTCAGTCAGGTGCAATGGTGCACACCTGTAGTCCTAGATATTCGGAAGACTAAGGTGGGAGGATTGAATGATCCCAGGAGTTTGAGGCTGCAGTGTCGCTGCACTCCAACCTGGGTAACAGAGCAAGACCCTAACTCAAAAAAAATTTTTCTTTTTAAAAAGATAGACTCTTCCTCTTTTCCTTCCTCAACTCCTATAATCACAACTAATCTACAGACAGGAATACCATAGACAGACAAGTCAAGCAATCAGGTTTCAGGGCAAGTAACTACTCTGGTTCTCCCTTACACAGCAGATTTCAGAAACTGGAGTAAAAGCATACAGGTATTAAACCTCAGAGCTGTCACTGAGATAATCTTGAGCAATTAATTTCTGAGAAGCTGTTCTCCACAAGGGTTTTTTAAAGAAATATGAGAATATAAAACAAATTCTAAAAGTCACTGACACTTATTGAGTACTTTTCCATGTGTCAGGCAGAAATACAAGGACTATAATTTGTTTTCTGCAATAGAAACCTACCTGAACAAGTGCATAAAAGATTTTCAGAATCTGTTTCTGCAATAATACAGAATAATGGGAAGAATCAGGAAGGAGCTGCATGATTTGTTGCTGAATACGAGGAAGAAATATTTGCATTGCTGCTATAAGAGGTTCTCTGTCTTCAGCTTTCTTATATCTACATGAGCAAAGATAAAAGGAGGGGACACAACATCAATAAGAGTACCTGAACTCAAACCAGGCAAAGTGGGGACCAAAGGGAATGCTGAATTGCACCCCACATCTTTAAAATAAAATAAAAATTTAAAAATAAATAAATCTTTAAGAGAGAAAAGTAATTTCTCTCCTCCAAGAGCTATAAACAATGAATAAAATTTTTTTTTAATTTGTAAAACTAACAAAACAAAAACATTCAAAACATTGGCTCATAGCTTCTGTTTGAATTGCTAGAATAAAGCTGAAAAAGAAGTTTAAAGAATACATCCCTGTTTTAAGCAGAATATCTAAAATCTTTCTAGAAAAACCCAAACTAGTATAAAAGAATCCAAGACTATTTTACAGTTTTCTACAGGAATGCTTCTTACATTTAATGTAATTTTCAAACCACAATTCTTTCTATAAAATACAGTTGACATGCTAGTTTAAATAGAGATTCAAACTATATGACAAATAATGTGGGGAGGGGAATCTTTTATTCTTAGATTACCCTAAATTGAGCAGTTAAAATAGATTACAAATTTATGTGTTCTTAAATCACTTCAATTGCTATAAATTTAGAACATTTTCTAAAAATTACATAGAGTATGAACTAACAAGTTAAGAAGGAAAACTACAGGACTTTGTATGCACAAGTAGCAATCCTCCTGGAAACCAGAAAGCAATACCATTAAAAGTAATAATAATCCTCCACCTCCCAAGCAACTTTTATGGGAAAAAAATGTCACTAGCAAAGAATCTAACATTTTTTAAATCTTGCATTCAAAAAAGTAAATGTTTTGGTTTACTTAATAATATATTCCCTAGAAGACAAATGTTAAGGTACATTTGTAACCGAGTTCCCAAGGAAATCTGTTAATAAATGGTCCTTTGAACCAAGTTTGAGAAGTGCTGCATATTGTATCACTGTCTTACAGATTAGAATGTACATTAGCAGATTAAAGTTTCTTTGAATAACTGCAGTAAATAAACACCGTTAAATCCAAATTTCCCAAACTAACTTGATTCACCAGAACACCCACAGCAGACCCCACTATGAAACTTAATTATTTCTAAGTTACACAAGGGCTGTTTTCTTCAGCCAGTCAAAACCAACTTACTCATATGTCTTCACCAGTTGATACAGACATAATAAACTGCCAAGCCAGCTTCCACTGCTCTGTGATTGTAAGTAATAGTCTATCTTGTCGACCACTGCTGGCCAGTGACCAGGAAAATCATGTTTGATGATGGCACGGAGACACATTGTTAACTGGACTCTATAGGGTGGGGAAGAAAAGTCCAAAATCTAAGTAGTTATAAATACCATGTTTCAAAAACCTCTATTATTTTACACAAAAGTTTTCTAACTCTTATTTACTTATATAGTCATATGTATGGGGTAGGAAGGGGTAAGTAGTCCTACCAAAAATACCTCCTCAGTGGCTCTGTTTATTGAAAATACACAGGGCTGGGGGTGATGGCTCTCGACTGTAATCCCAGCAATTTTGGAGGCGGAGGCAAGAGGAATGCCTGAGTCCAGGGGTTCGAGACCAGCCTGGGCAACGTGGTGAGACCTCATCTCTACAATAAATCAAAAAATTAGCTGGGTGTAGTGGCACCTGTAGTCCCAGCTACTTGGAAGGCTGAGGTGGAAGGATCACCTGAGTCAAGTAGGTTGAGGCTGCAGTGGCCATGAGCGTGCCACTGCACTCCAGCCTGGGGTACAGAGTAAGATTCCGACTCAAAAAAAAAAAAAAACCCACAAAAAAAAAAAAAAAAGAAAGAAAATAAACAGAATGGGTAATTTAACCTAAAGATAACTTTTTAAAAATGAATTTAGAAATAAATCTTTTAAAATTTCAAAAAAACAGTGCATCTACCTCAACTCTGTAAAATTTTTATATCCTATATTTCAGTTGTCATATCCTAAAAAGTGGAAAATCAAAATGCTGTGTCATTTCAAATGGACAAATCTAGCCTAAAAACAGTAGAAATAAGTAAAATGAAGCCCTACATAACTGTGGGAAGCTTCTCTGTGGGCCAAAACCTTAAAACCATCCATTATCAGCTAACCAACATTGTAGGTTGAGCCAATCAAGGCAGCCTAAGATACTAATTTTTGTACTTCAAATACAAGAAAGGAACATGTATTTACCGGGCAATTCCTGAAGAGGAAAGCTAAGAGCTATTTCCAAAGAAATAAATGAAAATGGCAATAGGAAAGACAAAATAGAAAAAGAACATATTCCTTTAACAAAGCCACAAAGTTAAGTAGTACAAGAAGTTATCTCATAACACAGATCAGTTAATCATTTCCTCCATGGGATCGCAAATATAATTAGGATTAAAAAGAAAACAAGGAAAAGAATTTTTCTTCTACAAACTATCAATATTACCACCAAATATGTCTTTACATGGTCAATTAAAAATAATTACAAGGTGAACCTGACAAAATTAGGATTCCACAGAGCAAAAAAAACAATCAAAAAACAGCGTGTCCAGTTAAACAGTAACTAAGACTCATTGAAACTGGTAAAATTAAACAAATAATAGCTTTTCCTTATGTTACCAAATGTATTTGAAACATCCTCTGTAATACTCTCAAACATTGTGAACAGGAAGAAGATATTTCTTCAGAGTGATTACAGTCAAGCCTTAAGGACATCAAAGAAGCAAAGTCACAAAGAACTGCCTCATAATAAAGATCTCTAGTGCCACCAGCAGCTGGTTCTTTAAACAAATAGGTTGTATTTGTATGCAATGAAACTGAAGCTTTTCACCTTTAAAAAATTTCATCTTCAGAATGACTCTCCCAATCTTTTCTCATTCTAAGCCAAGGATGGTTATAGAGACCATTCTTCATGTATTATTATGTAGAACCACTGGAAGATGCAAGGAGTTGTGAAAATGTAACGGTTTTTGACAAGAAGTAGATACAGCATGGTATCAAAAGGCTATCGGTGCCATGATTGGCATTTGGGCAACCAGTGAGAATAACGGTGATTTTCCTTAATCAGTACACCTATTTTCTCCTCTTAACAAAATAACTACTTGAAGAGTTCGATGATTGTTCTCCTTTCTGTTACTGTTCCCTTCACACTTTCTTGCTTTCCTACTGCTTATGTCATAATATCTACTAGATATTAAGAACTAAAGTTGTATCTAATCTCTTGACATTAAAAAATGTCATCCCTTACCTCTGTTTCACCTATCTGCCCCTCCATTTTCAAAAGAAACCTAATTACTAGTTTATGTTGAAAATAATTTGCTTCTATTTTAAGAAAGCAAAACTTTTATGACTCTACAGATGTTCTGTCCAATAGAAGACATATACGTACACTATGAAGGAATCAAAGTTAAATGGAATTTAAAATGCAGTTTTTCAGTTACACTATCCACATTTCAAGTGCTCAACAGCCACTTGTGCCATGAGGCTAAACACTGGACAGCACAGATGCAGAACACTGCTACCACTGCAGAAAGTTCTGGTGGACAGGGCTGCTCTGCAGCATCTAACCTATGAATTTGAAACACCGGAGGTAATTCTCCTAGTTTACATTTACTTTATCCTGTCTTCTCCAAAGGGAAAGATACTCAATTCATAAAAAATGAATAAAACAGGCAAAAGGTTCAGAGAAGTGGTAGGTTAAAATTCTAAGAATCAGCCGGGCTCAGTGGCTCAGCCTGTAATCCCACACCTTGGGAGGCTGAGGTGAGTAAATTGCCTGAGCCTGTGGGTTGGAGACCCGCCTGGGCAACTTGGTGAGACCTCATTTCTACAATAAATCAAAAATTAGCTGGGCATGGTAGCGCGTGCCTATAGTTCCAGCTACTTGGAAGGCTGAGGCAGAAGGATCACCGGAGCCCAGCAGGTGGAGGCTGCGGTGGCCGGGAGCGGGCACTGCACTCATCTGGATGACAGAGTGAGACTCCACTCAAAAAAAAAATTCCAAGAATCTCCCTGTTTCAAAGAAAAGAAAAGCAGGTAGTAATAAAAGTCAAGACATCATGATTAAGAACATAGCTTATTTATGTAGCAGGCATTTACACAATCATTCTAGTTAAGTATGATTTTTACTTTACCTCCTTCTGTAGCAACTTATGACAACTAAATCCCTTCCAAAATATTTTGAGACAGGAAATTACAAATACAAAGACAAATAAGTAAAATAATATTCTTTGAGTGCCCATTTTCATTACTTTATCTCTTTAAAAAAAACAAACAAACATGAGGCTGATGATTAGGTCCAACAGCACCTATCCCTAGCTCCAAATATTTCATGCTTCCTAGTAATCACACAAATATAGCATCACGTACCTCACTAAATCTGGAGACCGAATTATTCCTTCTACAATGTTATCACGTATTTGCTGGCGATCATTTTCATGAATGTTGAACGGAAATATTGCTTCTCCTGGTGGAGGTTCTCGGTCTGGCCAGTACTGTGTCACCATGTTCTTCAGGTAAATGGCAGCTAAGTTTGAGGAAAAAAATGCTAATATAGCAGCATCAAAAAGGACAACTTTAATTCAGCTTTACAGAGCATGAAAGGCCAAAACCCTTCAATGCCAAACATGACACTCAGCAAAAATAGACAGGTATAAATGGCCAAATAGGGAAGAAAAATGTATAAGAATTTAAGGGTTTCACTTCAGCTAGCTAAGCAGAAAACACTTCATCAAATCATTCTCCAGAGTTTACATGACAGAAAAATTAACTAGAAATCATAAATATATCCTTAGACTAAAAACAAGGTGGTCTAAATGAGATCATATAAACATACTTTGAGATCATAAAATCACACTTTACACATGCCTAACTCTGAGTTAACAACAGGTACAGTCTACTTTCCTTTACAAAAATAGCTTTTTATTCTTTTTCTGGCTACTAGCCGACACTACCAATTTGGAATGTCTATGCTTTTTATTGTTTTTGTAATTTTCATTTAATCCTTTGAAACATTTACTACTTGCAAATATAACAATAGGGAAATGGACATCAGCCTTTAAATATTTTTGTAAAATCTCAGGAAATGTTTTATTTGTTTATTTCTATCAAAATACATAATTAATAATTTTGCTCCTATTCTTTTAGCTATCTTCAACTTTTAACAAAAGGTTTCTGAAAGAAAGAAGCTGACATAAGGTTACAGTGTTTTGAGAGGGAATGTGCAGCTTTCAAATCATCCGAGTTGAACAATGCAAGTAAGTAAATATTTATAATGTCACATTCTCACATATATAAAATAAAGAGATGTGATCTGCAAAGCACCATGACTTTCTTCCTTTAAGTTCCTCCTGTCTCCTTCTTCCCCATCCACCCGTCTCTTCACTCCATTTTTATCATAAAACTAAATTGGCTGGAAAAAGTATTACACTACAGAGACTTAATCAACATGTTCTACATTGGCAAAAACATAACAAATTTAATTATGAACTTGACATCCTATTAGTGTTTCTTTCACTGGTTTTATTTACCAAAGGTCTGAAAAAGACTACTCCACCTAAGATTTCAATTTGTTTGGATAAAAACAAAAATTATTTAGAGGGAGGTGTATGTGTTCAATATGGGTTTTTTCCTTTTTCTTATTTGTTCTTAATTTAGACCACAGAGGCGCTAGACTAAGTACCACGTTTTATGCCAGTACCATTACTATACTATATAACAGAGATTGGCCAATATTCAGTAAAAATGTGTAGACCATTAAAAAAAAATGAATGAATGATCTAAAGATATGGACCAACTTGTCAGCAGTTCAGACTAACTTCATGGGACTAATTTTTGCAAAAAGAAAATTCATTATATTATATGCAAAATCATTTGAGCTCCTATAGAACTAATCTTGAAAATTAAAAAAAAATGCAAAGATACAGACATGATAAAATCATAGACTTATTTATGATTCAGTCATTAAACACTGTTAATTTTATAACAAGTATAATTTAAGAAGTTATTATGGGGCTCATGCAAGACAGCCTGTATAAAAGGCACACTGACTACTTTATATATGATTAAATAAATGTACAATTAGCTATAATAAAATTGAACTTAATGTAATAATTAAAAAGAATATTAATGACTCTCAAGGATAATTATGGATTACTAAGGATATAATGAAGGAAAAATACCACAGATAATTATAACCATATCAGTAATCTAAAAACCTCCCTTTAATCATTTAATTCAAGTATCTAGGAAACCATTTGCAGAATGAACAAACAAGACACTAATATAGTCTTAATCCGATTCATAAAGAAAGTATTAAACTTAGTTTTCCTACAAAATCTACTTACCATTTTAAGCATCTTAAGTTGAAATTAACTTTCTAAAACATATATAAACTTCTCTCCTTCTCCAGCACCCTGAATCATCACCGAAGCTCTGGATCCAGAAACACAACCACAGAGGTCAATCGAGTTTTATGACCTCAAAGGGGGAAGGTGCTGTTATAAAGTCAGTGAAGCAGAATGCCATGCTTTTCAGTTGATGTTTCTAAGTCTTACTATTTTCCATTGTGACTTGGTAGATCTTCTCTCCCTTGTTATTACTTTAATCTGTGAACGTTTAGGTGACTAGATAACAAATGTGTACATTATATCTAACAACATTAAAAAGATTCTGACTAAGAGCCAAGAAGTTTCTCACAAATAGTTTTAATAAAAGAGCTTCCTGAAGTGCTTCTGGACTGATCAAAGGTATCTGTGTATTTCTAGGTTCTGTATTCTAGAATGATGAGGTTAATCTTAACAAGTACATAATCTCTGAACAGCCACAGGCTAAATTTGTATATCCTCTCCCCATGCATCTTTTGGAAATACAAAAAAAAACTGACAACCTACAAAAAAATGAAACCATGCCATTTTTGAAGTGATGGCCCCACATCAATCACCACTGGTGACTTCTTCAAGTCTGATATAATACCCTTCAACCACTTTTAATCCAAACTACTTCTCTCATAGCAACTCCAACATACACACAGAAAAAAGTACATTTCTGAACCTAAGTTCACACCTATTAGAGGAATTTCACTAAAGAATCTCTTCTCTTCAGAGGTAAGGTGTAAAAAATTGGAAACAAAAGTGACTTGAGAGATTCCTGATCATAATTATCCTAAATTTAAGATAGGCTTTCAGTCAGGTGTGGAGGCTCACATCTGTAATCCCAGTACATTGGGAGGCTGAGGCAGGAGGATTGCTTCAGTCCAAGAGTTCAAGATCAGCCAGGGCAACACAGCGAGACCTCATCTTCACACACAAAAAAAAATCAAAAAATTAGCCAGGAATGCTGGCACACGTCTGTAATCCCAGCTATTCAGGAGACTGTGGCAAGAAGAGCACTTGAGCCCAGAAGATCGATGCTGTGGTGAGCTGTAATCATGCCACTGTACTCCAGCCTGGGTAACAGAGGGAGATCCCAAATCAAAAAATAAAAGACAGGATTCCTTCTCTGCACATTGCATGATAATATTAATATTATTATGCTTATTAATACCTCAAAAGGAAAGCAATAGAACATTCCATTCTTTTGTTTGGTACCATCAGAATATTACTATTTTTTTCATTTCTTAAAAATTAGTAAGAAAGGACATTCACTAATGAGCTTGTTTAATGGTAGCAAGAATATTTTAGAATTGCTCACAAGCAAAAAACAACAAAAACAGTATTTTACAGAGCTGTGTCTTTCTACTTAATAGAAACACTGTTTTGTTTTGTTTTTTACAGTTTTATACTTGCTGCTTTGTTTTGTTTTGGGTTTTTTTGAGTCAGAGTCTCACACTATTGTCCAGGCTGGAGTGCAGTGGCATACTCACTCACAGCAACCATAGCCTTGACCTGCTAGGCTCAGGCGATCTTTCTGCCTCAATCTTCCAAGTAGCTGAAACTACAGGTGTGCGCTACCACGCTCAGCTAATTTTTTTATTTATTGTAGAGATGAGGTCTCACCAAGTTAACCCCTGAGCTCAGACAATCCTCTCACCTCAGCCTCCCAAATGCTAGGATTACAGGCTTGAGCCACCACACCTGGCCACTGATTTTTTTTTTAAAGCAAAGATCACATCATTATTTTTTAAATATCATGCAAAAAGGGTAAGTTATCTGTGTGTCTTGGAGCATCTTTGTATTTTAATAATAGAATAGAACATTTGTAAATGGCACTTAAATTTAGGATAGTTATAACGTAGAATTTGATAAAATATATTTTAGACTCTATGATAAAAATGGCTGCTCTAAGACAGAAAGTTGTCCTAATAAACTAGGAAATGTTCAATCACCAAGAAAAACTTGGTCTTGTGGCCAATAGATTTGAAATCCACATAAATCATGAAGAAAAAAAATTGCCTTTAAGTGTCATTTACATTTTATATAAAAATTTTGTTAAATTGTAAACTTGGTGAGGATTTGGACAACCTAGCATTCTAACGGCTGATAGAAAAAGCAAGCAAAAGCAATTTAGTGATAAGAGTCAAAATTCCAAATGTTAGTTTCATTACTATCCCTTAACCAGTCTCTATTTTTATAATTTATTTTATAAAAAACATTTCCACAAGTACCCAGTACATGTCCAAAATGCTTAGCGCTACTTCTACCAATAGCAAAAAAGAGACAATAAAGGAAATGTCAATATCACACTGTTTAAATAAACCATGGTAGTCATATACAAAGAAATACTGAACGACTGTTATTAAGAATGAAGCATGCATAGGCACTGACACAGAACAACCCCCGAAGGCACATAGTTAAACTGAAAAAAGGAATAGCATGTGGAATACAAACAGAAACCAACAGGAGAACCATGCATCAAAGTTGACGGCAGCTATCTTTGGGGTCATTTAAGAGCAATCTAATATAAAAATTCTGTGTTTCTGTAATGCTTACATGTCACAGAAAAAAGACATTAATGTAATAACTTGTTTCAAGATCTTTTTAAACGCTATTTCCGAAAAGCTTCATATAGGAACATCACAATGGCCCTGTAAATACTTAAGCTATTAAAATAGGTTCTATTTAGCAAATGATGTTTCAGCACAGCCCTATTTTATAAAACAAAAATTAAGCTGAGAATTATGGTTTAAAAAAATTTACACAAAAGTCTTATAAACCTTAAGTTTACTTAAAGTAAAAAGTAATCCCAACATGAACATCTTTCCATAGGTTTTTCTTTTTTATCTTAATATTTTAGGAAATCATATATATTGTTATAAATTGTCCCAAGCTTTCTAAGTTTTTGTTTTTTTTACTCTATGTTCAAACGAAATTAAATAATTTTATCGTCACATAGATTATTATAAAACTGTTGATCTTCAGCCGGGCATGGTGGCTCAAGTCTATAATTCTAGCACTTTGGAAAGCCAAGGCAAGAGGACTGCCTGAGTCCAGAGGTTCTAGGTCATCCTGGGCAACTTGGTGAGACCTTGTCTCAACAGTAAATCAAAAAATAAGCCAGTCATGGTAGTGTATGCCTGTAGTTCCAGCTACTTGGAAGGCTGAGGTGAAAGGATCACCTGAGTCCAGCAGGTCACAGCTGCGGTAGTGTGAGCATGCCACTGCACTCCAGCCTGGATGACAGAGTAAGACTCCAACTCAAAAAAAAAAAAAAGAAAGAAAGAAAACCTATTCATCTCTCCTATCTGAGCACATGCAAAGACTAGCGTTAATGATGGTTATTTCTAAATGATAAATCATGGGTAACTTTACTTTCTTCTTTGTATTCATCCATACTTCCCAAATTACTTATGAGTATTATATAATTTACATAATAAAAATGTTCTTAACTTTTTTTAATTATCTATTGTCATTTTACCACCTTTAGCTTTAAACTATTGTCTTTTTTAAAATTCATGATGCTCCAAGGCTTTCTCAACTTTGAACCCTCTGGGCTCCAATGGCCAATCCATAAAATAAAATTTGAAGAAAGAGAAATGCATGCAAGAACAACATCATGGAACTATATAAGATTTAAAAGTTTCATATTTAAAACATAAAGCCCAGCTCCCCAGTCACCCTGTTGGGAACATCTATGCAAACCATTACTTCCATGGTCTGACACATGACTAGGGCTTGAATTAACATACATAAATTCATAGTCTTAATCTACGAGCCCAGAGGATAGGCTGCCAGAAATCATTTAAAAATCGGGAGATTAAGCTATAAAAAGTTGAGAAAGCTAAGAGAAAAAATGGCAAGTTACAGGAGCAAAGAATTGGTGGGTAGACAGGAAAAAAGGAAAGAAAAGGCTAGGGAACATTTGAGAGCTCAGAATCTATCTCTAAATTACAGAAAGAGAGTAAGCTTTAAGCCATTAGAAATGCTTCATGAGTGCTTCCCAATATTTCAAGAAATTACAGATATTTAGAATTAAAATAAAACTCTCATATACTTTTCACCTATAAATTTGTAAAGGATAAAAAAACAAACTCACCTGCCTGACGTACTGGGAATTCCACATGGTCAGAGACTATAATCCGAAGTAAACTGGGAGCAAAATTGATAATCTTGTAGGACTGAAATTACAAAGAATTGTTTTATAAAATAGGGCAATATAAGTTAAAAGTTGTCAGTACCTGTTACTGAATATATTATTGTCCAAGTAAAAAACAAGACTTTTAAAGTAAGAGAAACTCTTCAAGGCAAAATGAAGATTACTAAACTATATCAAATCAAATAAATTTCCTTAGGATACACTGATGAATAAATGATACAAACATTTTTACGATTTTTAGACTATATATGAAAATGCTCTCCACAAAAGGTATATCAATTAACACTCCCAATAGTAGCATGAGCATGTCCATCTATACAGGTATTATCCAATACAAGATTAGCATTCCTTTAAAACTTTAAAACCTTATTAATGTTCTAAATTACATGTCCTCTATTACTAAAGAGGCCGAATTTTTTTCCCTGTTCATTGCTATTTGTTTCGTCTACAAACTCCTTACTCCCCTTATCCTTTTGTAAATGGAATATTTGTTTTATTCTTAATAAATTCTAACAGCTATCTATGAATTCAAAATCTCAACCTTGTATTTGGCCTATACATGGCAAATGTTTCCCAGATTACTTACACTCTGCTTATGGTATTTTTGACAAATAGGAAAACACGGGCTACAGAAACCAGCCAATCCAGCAGAGCTAAACAGACAAGATAATGTTACCTAGTGAAGCCTGAGCTATGGAGAGCTGCCAGTCCAGATTGGAACAGTGTGACTCACGCAACAGTGTTGGGAGCTGTCAGCGCCAGCTGCCCTCTCCTGCTGTACTCTCCCCTAGACTTCACAATGCCTAAGGGAGCCAGTGCCGTTGAGGTTCCCGCTCTGCGCCACCCCCTGGTCACTTCACCCCACAGGCATGTTCTACTTCGATCTGCTCCTAAGTTTGACCATGGTAACCTTAGAAGCAAAAAGCTACAGAGCACCCTTTCCTTCTGACCATGTCCTATCCAGACATCTAGTACCTGCACTATACTACAGTCCTGCCACATTCTCAGAGCCCACATACATTCCCAGAAAAGACTCATAAATTCCACTGCGGCCAAACCAGACAACAACCCAGAGTCTGTCCAATTCACCTTATCTTAGGAGCCTGGATCAGTGAGGGCATCCCTTTCAATACACAGCTAGGTTTGTGCATACCATTCAATTATATCAATCGCCTTTCCAATTTGTCTATTTATATTAACATTTATTAATGTAAATATTTGAGTAAAAAATTAATTTGGAGCAAACCGGCATCTCAAAATCCTAACCCTTTCCAACTGAGAACACTGTGCTTTCCAAATCTTTCTATATCCATCAATAAAATTTTAAATTATCTTAAAATTGTTCTTTCTTTTATCCTGTATAGTATTTAAAAACTCAAATGTATGGTATGTCAGATAAATTCCTTTTCATTTGTAACTGAAACCACCAGAATTTTAAGATATTTGCTTTAACTGCAGTTTACAGGAGGCAAAATTATTACCAATTGGGCTCAATCGTCTTTACCTTCTACATATACATTATAAAATAACTCGTGGCCGGGCTCGGTGGCTCAGCCTGTAATCCCGCGCCTTTGGGAGGCTGAGGTGAGTGGATTGCCTGAGCCCGCGGGTTCGAGACCCGCCTGGGCAGCGAGACCTCATCTCTACAATAAATAAAAAAATTAGCCGGGCATGGTAGCACATGCCTGTAATTCCGGCTACTTGGAAGGCTGAGGCGGAAGGATTGCCGGAGCCCAGCAGGTCGAGGCTGCGGTGGCCGGGAGCGGCCACTGCACTCCAGTCTGGGCGACAGAGTGAGACTCCAACTCAAAAAAAAAATAAATAAATAAAAAAATAAAAAAAAAAAAAAATAAAATAACTCGTGTTTATAACTTTCTAGATACTGAAAGATCTTGTAGTGAATCAAAGATTAAAACCTCCATATAGTTTAACCATAAAAAACCTGACTTCAGTTACTTTTTTAAAAAAATCTTATTACACAATAAGTATAAAATAAGCTTTACACTTAGATTAATGCTACTTATTTTAAAGTACTACTTACTGGGGAGTCTACTTTTGTTTCAACACTGTAGCCACTATACACATCTTGGAACGCTTCTTCTGAAAACTGTCTTTTGTTCCCCCTAGTGACTGTTTGCCATTTTAAAAGAAGTTCTGACACTTTGCCTTCTTTCAGCTTTAACTCAATCTCTGTTAACTCGGCCAGCTAAAACATTCAGAGGTAAATTCCAATATATTCTCACACTTCTTCCCTCACAAATATTTACCCAATTTATTTGTCCTTTTTTGGGCTTCAAATTTCTAAAATATAATAATAAGACTCATTTCTCAATGATTTCTTGAGGATATTTCTTTTGTAGTTATGCAGTGTTCTACAAATAAACACTTTGCTTGTTTGAAGTCTGTGTCTTATGAAAATCCATATAAAGCAAAGACTGGCGTTCTCCCATTCTCTAACTCACTGCTCCAAGGACATTAACCCTCCCAACCCCCCCCCCAGGTCAAGCGAGGGCCTTTTCCAAACTGCTCTGCCCTCTGCTCCTCTCTCAGGTCTCCACCTGGCTCATTCCTTCACCACTCCAGATCTCTATTGATGTCATTCTTCAGAGAATGATTACTCTATCCAACTACTCTTTCTGGGGCTTTACTCTCTACAGGACTTATGACCTGAAATTATGGTATTTACTGGTCTGTATCCCCAGCTCCATGAGAGCAGAGTCTTATACCAATGCCTGCAATATAACTCCATATATATATCTGTTATCTATAAAAACCAACTCTCTAAAAGGGTAATAAAAATGGCATGTACAGATGCATGGAAAGCAGGGATTCCAAATTTCAGCACTGAAAATAAATACCTTACTCCCCTATTGAGGCCATGTGAAGGACAATTTATTAAAAGCAGACACCTTTCTGGATGAGTTACTTAAGCAATATACCCACCCACTCCTATTCCCCTGTGCTGCTGCTAACAGGACTTCTGGCCTAGAGACAATGAGGAAGGTGTACAGTATTCATTCCTAATCTGCTACGATAAGAGTGAAAGTAGCTTTTCCCATACAGATAATATCACAAACAGCAGTACCATGGTATTATTTCAAGCCTGAAAAAAATGTAACTCCAAATAAGAATTTATCCTTTAGGACCCAGGCTGTTGGGTCAAAGCTGTTCTGAATGGCAACTGACAGATCAAACAGTATACTGCAGAAGTGGCCCCCATCTCCTGAGTAGAGCAAATTTGCTAGGGGAGGACCTATATTAAAATAAATAAACTGGACTATATTATAATTATTTATGGTAGATTACCCACCGTTTACCCAACAAAGTAGGATGTTACAGCGGTGGTAAAGGACAAGCAAACAAAACCCAGTGCCATAATCATGCTTTACTATAGGGGTATGTGACATTATATTTTGGTCTTCTACTAACAACCAATTCAAAGAAACTTAGAGCATATTACAACCCAGAGCATGAGCTATAAGAGAAATGCTCAATGAGCAGTATGGCAATAAGCTACTTTGAGAAGTTGCAGGGAAAACCATGCTCTGTGATGAGCTGGATCGCTATGGAGCAGGGAGTGGAATAGAATTGAAGCGTCAGAAGAAAAAAAATAGGATTGGGTCTTAAATGTCTCCTAGTTCTGCAGGCTTTCCCACTTCTATAACATCAACTGCCACTTACACACGGATGGATGCGAAAGAAATGAAGGTTGGGCTAAGGACAGGAAAGTGTAACACGATATCAAAGATATAGCCCCTATCAACACTATCAGAGGCACATCTGGTCTCATTGTGAGAAGAGGGTCAGAAACAGGCCAACTCATACTCGTGGACTGCACATTCAGCTCTTGCTTTGTTCTTCCTAAGCAACCCCTGGATTACTATTCTTCCAGCCAATCCACACACAGTACTTCTCTGCAAAGCCTGAGACAGGTACTGACTTTAACTACCCCTATCCTGAGAGATGAGTCTTTCCTTTTTGAGGTACCAATATATTCTCTTTGGGTTTTAGTTCAACTCAACCTCCTCTCCACAGTGTTTGCACGCTCCTTACGATCTCTAGGGAATCCTGGATTGACACCTACTCCACACAAGATTTCCCATTAAAATAATCTCTTTCAAAGAGTCACAACCCATATCTGCTTTTTAAAGTCAATTCCAAGCCGGGCTCGGTGGCTCAGCCTGTAATCCCGCGCCTTTGGGAGGCCTAGGTGAGTGAACTGCCTGAGCCCGCGGGTTCGAGACCCGCCTGGGCAGCGAGACCTCATCTCTACAATAAATCAAAAAATCGCATGCCTGTAATTCCGGCTACTCGGAAGGCTGAGGCGGAAGGATCGCCGGAGCCCAGCAGGTCGAGGCTGCGGTGGCCGGGAGCGGCCACTGCATTCCAGTCTGGGCGACAGAGTGAGACTCCGACTCAAAAAAAAAAAAAAAAAAAAAAAGCCAATTCCAACGGAAACGTTTACTTGTGACAGGCACCTGGGGAAGGGAGTTAAAACACAATTGGGCCGCACCCCGATAGCTTCTGATCGTTTAAATCTGGAGTGAAGTCCCATAATCTGCATTTCCAACAAGTCCTCGCTCGGGTGATGTAGCAGCTGTAAGTCGTGGGCAATCCTATGAGAACCACTGATTTAGGGACATTACACGTTACAGATTGTCACAACCGCAAACAGCTGTCACTTCTGGGGTACAGCTACATTCCTATTTTTTAGTGAGAGGACTATGATTCATTCATACAGGTAAGGAAGAAGAAATAAATTCGAGTTTGGTTTCATTAAAATATTGAAATGTTGGGAGTAACGCTGGAAAGAGGTTAAGGCTGCTTAGGAAGAATATGGGACGGAGGAAAAAAGAAAGTCATACACATATTAGCATTTATAAGAAAACTCTTCAAACACACAGGACTTTGACGTTTCTTTGATAAGGCAGCACCACCAGGAAAACTGCCTATACTTCCCAGAACACTCGCCCGACGGCATCGCCCAGCGCTCCAACAAAACTCTGCCAATCAGTGTCCAAAGAGTCCTGCCAACCCCACAAAAGCAGGCGACGGGCAGCCTTGCCCACAGCAACACCTAAAAAGGGCTGGGTCTGGAGAAAAGCTGAACTCGGGTTTGAATCGGAAGTGAATGTCCCACCTGCGCCCCCAAGTCAGCGCACTTACGGAAAAGAAATCACCACCCTGAAAACACTAGCAGAGGTTGCAAAGGCTGCTTTTTGCGGACCAAGTGGGCTGAGCAAACCGCACCGGGGAAGGAAAGCGACACGAAAAGATGCAAAGGTGGCCAACAGGTGCGCGAGCTGCTCGGCAAAGATCCCGGTAGCGCCGCTCCACTGGACCGGGGCTCGGGGCTCGGGGCCCGGGGTCCGAGGGCCGGACAGGCCGAGGGAAGCGTCGGCCCCGGCCCGGTGCGGG
>NW_007252902.1:553131-559778 GCF_000164805.1 Carlito syrichta | reverse complement strand
GCCGAGGAGGCAGAGCCCGGGGCGCCGGCCGGGGGCGCCGCTTCCGCGGAAGGGGGGCGCGAGAGCCCGCTCCTCACCTGGTTGAGCTCGTTCTCCGCTGCGATCCGCAGCTTCGGGTCGATGGTGCCCTTCAGCGCCTGGATGATCCGGTTGAGGTCCATCTCCCCGGGCGGGGGCTCCGCGGCCCCCGGACCAGTAGGCCAGACTGCAGCTTTAGTTTTCTCTCGACACTCTCAGCCTCCTCCTCCGCGACCCCTGAACTACCTCACTCCCCAGCCCCCGCCACCGTCGCCACCTGCAGCCACTTGCTGCGCCACTCTGACTCCGCGCCCCCTGTCCTCCCTTTTTCCCCCCCACAACTCGCTCTCCATTCACCCTTTTACGACAGCCGGTGGGAGGCGGGAGAAGTAAGAAGAGGAAGCGGCGCTTCCTTTACGGCGGCCTCTTCCCCCGGGCGTGATACTCTGATCGGCTCCCGTGGGCGGCGGCCGCCATATTAGTGAACGGAAAGCGCTCTCGGCTTCTCCGGAGGAGGAACTGCGCTCCCGAGCTCCAGCAGGCGGCCGCCATGCTGCTGTACGGAAAACAGTCTCGCGCCTCACCCGGTGGGAAAACTTGAGTCCGCCAATGTCTCCTTACAGCTGCTTCCAAATTAAGCAAATCCGAAAGGCATGATGATATTGCTAAGTTCGGAAACTGTTTGGGCATCATAACTGGGCCTGTTCCAAGACAGATTTGTTGGCACCTGCAGATCATGTACCCTAAAGAGGAATAGGGTTCCCTGGGTGTGTGAAAGCCATCACTCATTCATTCATTCATTCATTCACTTCTTCTCCAGTGAACATTTGTTTTTTGAGTCCAGCTCTCACTCTGTCGCCCAGGCTAGAGTGCAGTGGCATAATCGCGAGTCACTGCAGCCTTGATCTCGATCCTTCCACCTGAGCCTCTTGAGACTCAGGACTACCGGCAAGTGCCATCACTCCAGGCTATTTCTCTTTTTTTTTTTTTTTTTCCTTTTTTTTTTTTTTTTTCTTGTAGAGATTAGGTCTGGTTATGTTGCCCAGGCTGTTCTTGAACGCCTGGCTTCAAGAGATCCTCCCGCCTTGGCCTCCCAAAGTGCTGAGACTACAGGCATGAGCCACCGCTCCTGGTCAGTGGATTATATATATGTATTTATATATATAATATAGATATGTTGTCCAGGCCAGTCTCGAACTAATGGGCTCAAACGAACCTCCCGTCTTGACTTCCCAAAATGCTGGGATTACAGGTGTGACCCACACGCCCAGCATTTTTTCACTTTTCTTTCCAAAGAATGGTCTTGATTCATTGTGTCTACTTGCTTACTTCCTATTCACACTTCAACCAGCTATCCCCAGGCTTCTGCCCTCATTTCCCACTAAAACTGTGAAGCAAAGATCAACACTGATCCCTTTGGATTCCAAATACAGGAGACGTTTTTAGTTCTCATCTTAAATGGCCTCTCTCTAATATCTTACATCTGACATGCTTTTTAAAAAATCTCTTTTGTTTTCTCTTACAGACATATTACTAACCCTTTGATAACTCATTACCCAACTCTTACACACTGGTGCTTCTCGGGAGGTCTGTCCTTGGCCTTCTCTTTATCTTCTGCCCATTATTCTAATGAGTCGTTTCATCTACTTATGAGACACATCCCCCCAAAAAAAACTTGAATTATTTTTTTGAGGGTGGACCCCTTGGAGTACAGGTTTTTCCCGATAAGTAAGTGTTCTAGAACTCATCAGCATCAGTGTACCACCTAGTGATGTGAGAAGCTGCATTTGGCTTCAGTGAATTTCTTTCTTTCTTTTTTTTTTTTTTTTGAGATTCTTTCAACATGTTTGCCCATTATCATGATGGGTGATTTACACAAACAACCTGCTCACACCTTGCTGAGGGCTCAACAGTTTTTGATCAAAAACGGCATGACCCCCATGCCCCACCCTCCCTATTCACCTGATCTCATTCTGAGCAACTTCTTTTTTGTTTGTTTCCCTGATGAAAAAGTCCTCCAAGAGAAACAGGTTGCCGATGTGGAAGAGGGGAAACAAAAAACGGCAGAAGTACTAAAAAGGCATCAAAATTAATGAGTGCAAAAAACTGTTTTGAGCAGTGGAAAAAGTGTCCCGGTAGTTGTATTGGATCAAAGAGAGTAATTTGATGGTGACTGAGATTTAAACATGGAAGAATGAATACACAATTTTTTTTTTTTTTTTTTTCGAGTTGGAGTCTCACTCTGTCGCCCAGACTGGAGTGCAGTGGCCGCTCCCAGCCACCACAGCCTCGCCTGCTGGGCTCCAGCCATCCTTTAACCTCAGCCTTCTGAGTAGCCAGAATTACAGGCATGCGCTGCCACGCCCGGCTAATTTTTTGATTTATTGTAGAGATGAGGTCTCACTCCCCAGGCTGGTCTCGAACCCACGGGCTCAGGCAATCCACTCACCTCAGCCTCCCAAAGGCGTGGGATTACAGGCTGAGCCACCGAGCCCAGCTACACAATTTTTTAATAAACAAATTCCAGGGTTTTTTTGTGCCCCCCCCCCTTTGCATATAACCATTAACTCAACAAAGACAACTTACAAACCTGGTTCTAAGATCTCTTTCCTTACACTAAATGTATCCAAATTCCTATTACATTTCTGCCAGTATGTTCACCCAAATCACTTAAGGCAAAGGTCTAAAACAGAACTCTGATAACACTGAAGAAGATGGCTTGGAGAAAGGAGAGATGAGGCAGTTATTCCAATAACATAAAAAGAAAAATTAAAAAAAAAAAATAACAGTGACACCACCAAGTGCTGGTGAGAATGCAGAGAAACTGGATCACTCATATGTTGGTGGTAGGAACATAAAATGGCACAGTTATTATGGAAAACGAGTTGGCAGCTTCTCTCAAAAGATAAATATAAGCTGGGCATGGTGGCTCAAGCCTGTAAACCCAGCACTTTGGGAGGCAGAGGCTAGAGGATTGCCTGAGCCCAGGGGTTTGAGACCAGCCTGAGAAACTTGGCAAGATCTTGTCTCTACAATAAATCGAAAAATGAGCCAGGAGTGGTAGCTCGCATCTGTAGTTCCAGCTACTTGGAAGACTGAGGTGGAAGGATCACCTAAGCCCATCAGGTCAAGGCCGCAGTGGCCATGAACGTGCCACTGCATGCCAGACTGGGCAACAATGAGACTCCAATGCAAAAAATAAAATTACAAAATAAAAAGCTAGACATGCAACTATCATATGACCCAGCAATTGCACTCCTGAGCATTTACTCCAAAGAAATGAAGACTTATGCTCATAAAAAAAACTTGTTCATGAGTGTTTGTAGAAACTTTACTCATTATAACCATAAACTGGAAACAATCCATATGTCTTTCAATGGGTAAATGGTTAAATAAACTGTGGTACATCTATACTATGAAATACTACTGAGCAACAAAAAGGAACAGTATGTGCAATAAACTGGATAAATCTTCAGAGCATTATGCTGAGTGGAAGAACTCAATCCCCAAAGGTTGTATATTGTCTGATTCCGCTTATATAACTTTTTTTTAATTTTATGAGACAGGGTTCCACTCTGTTGCCCAGGCTGGAGAGTTGTAGCATGATCACAGTTCACTACAGCCTAAACATCCTAGGTTCAAGTGATCCTCCTACCTCAGTCTCCTGGGTAGCTGAGACTACAGGTGCTCACCACCATACCCAGCTAATTTTTTCATTTTTTGAAAAGACAGGGTCTTGCTTTGTTCCCCAGGCTGATCTCAAACTCCTAGTCCCAAGAGCTCTTCCTGCCTTTGCCTCCCAAACTGTTGAGTTTACAGGTGTGCGCCATGCTGCCCAGTCTAACATTCTTAAAATTAAAAAATTCTAGAAAGAACAGATCAGTGGTTGCCAAGGGTTAAAGTAGAGGTGAAGGCAAGAGGGAAGAAGGTATGACTTATAAAAGGACAACATAAGGGATTCTTGGGGTGATGGAAATGTTCTTTATCTTGACTGTATCAGTGTCCATTTCCAGTGGTGATTTTCTACTATAGTTCTGCAAGATGTTATCATTAAAGGAGATTGGAAAGGGGGTACAAGAGCTCTATTTTATTTCTTGCAACTGCTTATGAATCTGCAATTATCTCAAATTTCAATCTAAAAATTTTAACTAAAAAAATACATAATTAAAAAGAGCTGATGTTCCCATGAAAACACTGTATGCTTTGAACGGACTAATTTCAGACAAGTTACTACTAAAGAAGGACAAAATTATGGGCTTCACAGCAACTTGGATGGACCTAGAGACTATAATACTAAGTGATCTATCACAGAAACAAGGAACTGAGTATCACATGTTCTCACTCAAGCGGATCTTGCTCAGTTATCATAATACTACAAAAAAAGATCTGGCAGTAGTGGGAATCTGCTGGGGGGGCACACCTCATCAACAAGGGTTACTGCATAATGAACATTTGTATATCTAACCATAAATTGTACCCCATATTTTTAAATTAAAAAAAAGAGAGAAGACAAGTTACTAAAAAATAATGCTATCAACTTAGGGATGGCCAAGACAACAGGAAAAGATCAGAAAAAAGCATGAGCTGTCAGATTCTTCTCTCAGATTTCTTTGCAAGTGTTTTTAAAATGGCTTGCCCTAAACTATGATTTATGTTTGGCTTATATATAGGATTCATGGTTTATGAGTCCTCTTTTTAAATACTTTGCGTAATGAGAGGATTTCTGTATGTGTTGGTGCCCTCACCAGGTTTCAGGCAGCCTTTGTTTTGTTTTTGCTTTTGTTTTTTGGGTCGAAGTCTCACTGTCGTCCAAGTTGGAGCGCAGTGGCACGTTCATAGCCACCGCAGCCTCGACCTCTGGGTTCAGGCGATCTTTCACCTCAGCCCTCCACGTAGCTGGAACTACGCCACCATGCTCGGCTAATTTTTTTGATTTGTTGTAGAGACAACATCTCGCCAAGTTGCTCAGGCTGGTCTTGAACCCTGGGCTCAGGTGATCCTCTGGCCTCTGCCTCCCAAAGTGCTGGGATTACAGGCTTGAGCCACCGCGCCTGGTTCAGGCAGCCTCTGAACTAGCTGTTTTCTTGTATCACGGTCTGCACACACCTCACCTCCTGTTTCCTCATCTCCTAACAAAAGCTGATGTGAGGACCAGACGTGATAAGCACACTGTCCATGGGGCATGCTCAAGAGATATTATCACTGTAGTCTACTGAAAAGACACCTCATTCACACTTTGACAAATGAGACATAGTCTCACCCTATGTCTGGCACCTAACAAGTGATCCTTAAATACTGGTGAAATGAGTGAATGCATGTGGGAAAGAAGGGGCCCAAAACAGGATATCCACAGCAGGAATGAAGGTAAGAAAGATAGGAGACATTTCACAGGTAGAATCAACAGGAAACTGATGGGCTTACCAAGGAAGGGAAGTCAAGGGGGATTTTTCAAGTTTCAAGTTTTGATGACCTATGGAAGTCATTAGTTCGGGAAAGCATACATAGATTTTTGAGGAAAGATAACATCGACTTTGGACATGTTGCACTAGATGTGCATATAGTTGGTATAGTTAATTTCCAGTGAACAATTAGAAATCCACATCTGGCATTCAAATAAGAGCCTTTGAACCAACTGTGTTGTCTTGTTGTGTAATCATGGTCTGCACATGCCTCACCTCTCTGCCTGTTTCCTCATCTCCTAACAAGAGCTAAAGAGGAAGGAATAGAGGGGTGGAGTCAGAAAATTGAGTCGTGTATGCACCCAGGGCAGTTGACACCATAGAAGTGATGGCATTGCCCTAGAAATACAGCACAGAGAATCACCGGCATGACTTCAGCTCCAATGACAGAAAGTCACTTTTACTCCAAGCACAGACACTGGCCTTTTTTGAGACTTTTTTGGAGTAGCACACAGCTGTCCTCCTATCTGCCGCAGCTGTTTATCAGCTGGGCTATGCGAGGAGGTTTAAACCTAGTCCATACAGGAAAGAGGAACTGCGAGTTAAAAACCAATGCATAAAAATTCCTATCTGTGAGCTTAACAATGCATCTTTTAAACTATGTTAAATAACCTGTAAGTAAATACTATAAAGTGTGTGATTAAATACCTCAGCTCTAAAAGTGCCTATGCTGTCAGAACTCTGCATCACAGCACCTGAAATACATTCTCCGATATACCCAGTAGATTGGTTCCAGGGACTGCACATAACAAAATCTGTGTATACTCAAGTTCCCCAGTCAGCCCTGTGGCACCCCAGGATACAAAAAGTCAGTCCTCCATCTACTGGTTTCTTATTCCACAAATACCATTTCATTGAAAGAAATTGCATATAAGTGGACTTATGCAGCTCAAACCCATGTTGGTCAAGAGTCAACCATGTATTCAAAAGCATATATGTACATTTTATAAGATCGTTAGTATTTTGTTAGTAGAAGTCCATGGTAATCTCCTTAAAATGGCACACGTAACCAGAAGCCCTGTGTAGACGTTTCTAAGAGTATGACAGACCTCCCAGTAAAAGAGGAAATTCTTTTTAAGAAACAATAAACCAGCTGGGCTCGGTGGCTCAGCCTGTAATCCCGCGCCTTTGGGAGGCTGAGGTGAGTGGATTGCCTGAGCCCGCAGGTTC
>NW_007252902.1:499421-553074 GCF_000164805.1 Carlito syrichta | reverse complement strand
AAGCGAGACATCATCTCTACAATATATCAAAAAATCAGCCGGGCGTGGTAGCGCGCGCCTGTAATTCCGGCTACTCGGAAGGCTGAAGCGGAAGGATTGCTGGAGCCCAGCAGGTCGAGCCTGCGGTGACCGGGAGCGGCCACTGCACTCCAGTCTGGGCGACTGAGTGAGACTCCAACTCAAAAAAAAAAAAGAAAAAAGAAACAATAAACCAGTGATGGCATAAAAGTAGGTACAAGGAGGTTAGAGCAGTGTACAAAGTTTCTGAACAGAAGTCAGAAACTTGCTTCTCCTGCAGCTACAATAGTAGTGGTAGCCAGAAGAGAGGCAAGCTACAAATAGTAGTATTCACTGGGACAAAATAAAAGATATTTACTTACAGATCCTTTTTTTCTTCAAAATGTTGTGCCTTCAAGTTTTCCACATTTTACATTGAGAAAGGAGCCATCCCTCACCTTGGCTTCAGGACCTGTCAGAAACTGTGGTTTATGAAGACCTCAACTAAGCCCAGTTTGTATAACTTACAAAGCGTGTGGTTTGCCACAGCAAAGATGAGTAAAACACCGAAAGCTTATGAAAAAGACAGCAGTGGAAACTATGAGAAAGGTAGCAGCACTAGAGAACTCAAGAAAAAAACAGTACCAAAGAAAATGCTACATTGGGGCCCAGTGCAGCGTCTCACGCCTGTAATGTCAGCACTTTGGGAGGCTGAGGGAGAAGGAGTACTTGAGCCTAGGAGTTCGAGACCAGCCTAGGCAACATAGTGGGACCTCATCTCTACAAAAAAATTTTTTAAAAATAACTAGCCGGGCGTGGTGGCATGCGTCTATAGTTTTAGCTACTTGGAAGGCTGAGGCAGAAAGGTCACCTAAGTCCAGCAGGTCAAGGTTGGGGTGGCCGTGAGCATGCCACTGCACTTGTCCAGACTGGGTGACTAGAGTGAGACTCCAATTCAAAAAATAATAATAATAAAAACAAAATTAAAATTCTAAAAATTAGCCAGGCATGGTAGCGCAAGCCTGTAGTCCCAGCTACCCAGGAGGAAGGATCACCTGAGTCCAACAGGTTAAGCAGTAAGCCATGATCATGCCACTGCGCTCCAGCCTGGGCAACAGACACACTGACTTAAAAAAAAAAAGAAAAAGAAAATGCTACACTATATTTGGACTTGTGAGAGCCAACTCTGGCTTAGGCACTTCTAATGACCTTAGAAAGTCAATCCCCAAGAGTCTCCATTTTCTCACACTCTAAAACAGTATCTACCTCAATAGGACCACTGTGACAATCAAATAAGATTACATGGTGGAGCCGGGCTCGGTGGCTCAGCCTGTAATCCCGTGCCTTTGGGAGGCTGAGGTGAGTGGATTGCCTGAGCCCGTGGGTTTGAGACCCGTCTGGGCAACTTGGCGAGACCTCATCTCTAAAAAAAAAAAATTAAAAAAAAAATTAAAAAAAGATTACATGGTGGCTCACACCTTGTAATTCCAGTTCTTTGTGAGGCCAAGGCAGGAGAACTGCCTAAGCCTAGGCATTTGAGATTAGCCTGGGCAACAAAGTGAGACCTCATCTCTACAAAAAAACAAAAATTAGCTGGCCGTGACAACACAGGCCTATAAGTCCCAGCCACTCAGGAGGCAAAAGTGGGAGGATCAGTTTGAACCCAGGAAGGCAAGGCTGCATTGAGCTGTGATCATGCAGCTGCACTCCAGCCTGAGTGTCTCAAAAAAACAGTAACACTACATATATGAGAATACTTTATAAAATATGAGAAATGCAAAAAGTAGTGAACAGTGGCTAGTACTCAGGCCTTTACGGTAAAACTCTTCCATGCCTTGTCCCAGGCTTAATGATAATTAAAACAAACCTCAAACTCTATCCAAGAAAGACAAGGTAGGGTAGGTACCATAGCAATCTGCCATTTTAACTCTTTTACTTTAAAACTTTTAACAGAAAAGTGATGGTACCTTTCAAGTTCTACAGTAAAATTCAGAATCAAAAGTCAGTCCGGCAACCCCCTCCGGTCCCCTCCCACTGTGGGAACTTTTTCTGTCCTCCTAATAAATCCTGCTTTCTCACTTAAAAAAAAAAAAAAAGTCAAAGTCTTCCTCCCTCCTACTATAATCACCGTACCCTTTCAATAAAGCCAACACTATCAAATTTCTCAATACATCTACCAAGGAAAAAATGATTCAAGTAATCAGATACATGCTTTTAAAATTTTTTTCACACAAGATATTGTACCTCTGCTCTGTATCTTCCATTTTTACTTAATTCTTATTGGTGGACACCTAGGTTGTTTCTCCAGTTGTTTGTTTTTTTTTTTCGTTGGAGTCTCACTGTTGCCCAGGCTGGAGGGCAGTGGCATGCTCACAGCTACTGCAGCCTAGACCTGCTGGGTTCCAGCGATCCTTCAGCCTCAGCCACCCAAGCTGCTGTAACTACAGGCAAGCACCACCATGCCTGGCTAATTCTTTTTATTTATTGTAGAGACGAGGTCTTACCAAGTTGCCCAGGCTGGTCTCGAACCCCTGGGCTCAGGCAATCCTCTTGCCTCCCAAAGTGTTGGGATTACAGGAGTGAGCCACCATGCCCAGCTCTCCAGCTTTTTCTATTACAATTAATGCTATTAAAAAACTTTGTATGTTGATGTAATTCCAAAGCTATCTGTAGGGTAAATTCCCAGCAGTGGAATTTCTGGGTCAAAAGCATGTTTTTATCTTAACAGTCATTGCCAATCTTCCCTCCAAAAATCTACCAATGATTCCCACCTACCAGGGAGTGTTCAAGTGTGTACCTTAAAACGTTCCATATGCATATTGATCACGCTTATGTATTAAGTGCCTCTTCACATTCACTGCTCTTTAAAAAAAAGAATTCCCTTCTGCTACAGGTGGTCATTTTGTCTTTTGACATATTTTCCTCCAAACAGAAGTTCTGGGAAAACAAATTCTCTGGGTCAAATACATCTATCCCCCAGCTTCTGGGCTTCATGTTCCACTTAAAGCACTCTTCCATACCTCACATTGGTGTTTATTTCCCCACAAAAAGTCATGCTACCAGGAAGCCCAAAATCAATAAGTCCCACCTGTGTATTCAAAACCCCCAATCATCTTTTTGGCGCCCCATTCCTAAATATGAGCAGTCAACCAATTATCACAGGATTTGGAGCACATATAACAATACTGTTAAGTGACTAGAACATAAAAAGTACAGGAAACAGACTACATAGGAAAAAAACTTAAGAGTAATGAGAAAATAATGCAGTTATGAAACAAGAACAGAATATACAGTTGGCCCTCCAAAAGCACAGGTTGCACATCCACAGACTCAGTCAACCACAGGTCGAAAATATTTGGGGGAAAAAAAGATGGTTGGACATGTGCAGACTTTCTTGTCATTATTCCCTAACCAATCCAGCATAAATACACGCATTTACAATGTATAATTGTATGATGATCTAATTATACAGGAGGATGTCACAGGTTATATGCAAACACTATCCCATTTTATATAAGAGACTTGAGCATTTGCAGATTTTGGTATCTGCAGGGGTCCTGGAATCAATCCTCCATGGATACTGAGGGACAATTGTATGTAAGAAACATTCAGAGAGCAGGTGTACTTAGAAATTTTTAATGCTAGCAAAAATTTAAAACTCTGAAAAAAGTAGGAAGATTAAAAACCAAGGAAATCTCCCAATAAGTCAAACTTGGAAACAAGAGAAAAGATGAGAAAGTTAAAGAAGCAGTTTAAAGAATATAGTTTTTGGATAATAGAAAAAAGTGTGATTAAGAAGGAAATATCTCAAGAAGAGATTTGCTGAGAATGAAGTTGATATACCTGCTGTGTCTGAACATTTGAATGTCATTCACCTTCGTAGTCCCAGAGTCAAATACACATCAGAAGACTAAAATATTTGAAAGACTAAATAAATAATTACCAAAGTATGGAGTCTTTGAAATAAAATGAAGTAATAATGCTTGAGAAACTTAGAATCAGTGAGCCTAAATCCTCTTGGTATTGATAATGGATAACAATATTTTATAATCTGGAACTCAATGCCTTGGACTGATAGCAAATGAGCTTTACCTATAAGCTGACAATACTTGCCCAAAAGCTGAAAAATGAAGACAAAGCTATTGTAGCCTAATCATTAAAGCGGTCAGTAAGAATACCTCTGAGACAGAGTAGCAGGTAGAGAACCTAGAAAGACAAATCCACATTTTTTTCATCAAATTTATTTAAAGTATTTGGCAGAGTAGAATTCACATGGAAAAAGCTTCTATATGCCAATAGCTATTTTACCTCCTAAAGTACATGAAACAGCCAGGTGTGGTGGCCTGTAATCCCAGCACTTTGGAAGGCAGAGTTAAGAGCCCAAGGGTTTGAGACTAGTCTGGGCAACTTGGCAAGACCTCGTCTCTACAATAAATTTTATTTTTTTGAGTTGGAGTCTCGCTCTGTAATCCAGGCTGGAGTGCAGTGGAATGCTCAAGGCCACTGCAGCCTCAACCTGCTGGGCTCAGGCGATCCTTCTGCCTCAGCCTCCCAAGTAGTTGGAACTATAGGTACAAACCACCACGTCCAACTTATTTTTTGATTTCTTATAGAGACGAGGTCTCACCAAGTTGCCCACGTTTGTCTCAAACCCCTGAGCTCAGGCAATACTCACCTCGACCTCCCAAAGTGCCGGGATTGCAGACTTGAGCCACCACACCCGGCCTTCTACAATAAGTTTTGGTTTTTTTTTTAATTAGCCAGGTGTAGCACGCCTCTTGTTCTAGCTATTTGGAAGGCTAAAGCAGGATTGCCTGAGCCCAGCATCAAGGCTGCAATAGCCATAAGCGTGCCAGTGCACTCCAGCATGGAAGACAGAGTGATCTCCAACTCAAAAAAAAAAAAAAATTCATCCTAGTTATCACAAGGATCACCACAGAGCATCAGATCATTAAAGTTTAACTTTGCAAGAGGAAAACTGAAAAGTATAAAAACACGGTATTGTCATGTGAAAGGATTGTAAAAAAGAAAGGACTTGTAAATCCTAAAAGAAAAGGATTGTAACGCCCATTATGGAGTTGATAAAAGTTAAATTTCAAAACGAGATGGTTGACAGATAACTGGTACAGAGGACAAGAGAGCAAACCTCTCAAAAAAAAATCCTACTTTAAATACCTGCACCTACTCAAATCACTTTCGAGGAGACAAGAGTCAGTGGCTCACAAATTTTGGACAGGGGAGATGTCATTTAACAAAAAACTTAAAATGAGAAAAAAGAACCCAAGAGGAGAAAGTAGTAAATAGGAAACTTATGTTACCTCCCCATCTCTCCCTTCAGTAAGACAACTAAGTATTTCTACATTTGGGTAAGTATATGGAAGAGTAATTACATGGAATGCCTTTCTACTTCAGTCATATCTAAGATCTTCGCAGTAAAATGTAAGTTCTTTTCACAAAGTCCATAAGTGGGCTTAAACATCTACGGATTCCAACTCCATCTCTTGCAAATCTATGTAAACTCTGTGTATGTGTATTTCTTTCTGTAAAGATATCTGAGCTCTTACTAAAAAGCTTCCAGAACTATCTTCAAAAGTCATACTGCTTCAGAATGAAAGATCTTGTCCATTCATTCTTACAAGAAATTCTAAAACATTAAAGTAAAAAAAAAGAATTCCTAGTTTATTACCTTTATACTTAGCAAAATAACATTTCATTTTAAATAAGCTCCCAAAATATGACTATTACTATGAGAAGCTACCCTAGTTATTGAAACTCTTGTTGTTCAACACTTACTTTAAAAATATAGAGCTGCCCACAGTATTTTAAATAAACAGTGATTGTGTGTGAGAAAAAGACTAAAGACCTTAATGCAGTAGAAAACGGAATGGTTAGAAAAAGGCTCTGCTGAACTTAATCACCAGTTGTTCTTAAACATCAAGTTTTCCTCTCAATTATTTAATCGTATTACTGCTTTTCTGTATAAGTTTTAGTTTGTGTTATGGACATCAAAGCCAAGAACTAATTTATTTAACTGGAATGCCTAACCAACAAAGTATCTACCATGAACAAGTTGTGTTAAAAAGTGAGTCACATTATATCCTCTATCTTGAGAACACTACACTAGCATTTAGCACCATGGGAGTTTAATGTGGCTTCAAGGTTTAATTGCTGAACCCACACCCAGCTCAAAAATATTAACTATAATAAATGTAAAGCTCTATACCATCTTCCTGAGATTACTTGACACCTCACAGAGAAGGATCAAAAACTTTCTGCCTCAACAGATGACATGCCTTTGCCGATGGATAAGAACGCCCTTCTCCAGCTTGAATACATTCCTGAATATCGCAACCAAAATACTCAATTTAAATTCTTTAAAATAATTGAGAAATAAGATATGTAAGTTTTTAGAAAAAGATAAATATGTAAGTCTAAACTAAGTGTGATAGAACGCTATGATACACCTAGAGTGAACACTAAACTCTGGCAGTGTCTGCTATACAGCATAAGACAACACATACACACACATAGAAGCCTGAAGTTCTCAAAATGAGAAAAAAAAATTATAGCACCTAACAGTTAGTAAATGCTTGTGTGCCAGGCACTGTGTTATATCCTTTGGATATATTCTTTGTTGAACTTCACAACTGCCCTGAGGTTTGATCTACCAATCATTCTCATTTTACATTTGTGAAATATTCCTAAAAAGAGAGAGAGAGAGAGAGAGAGAGAGAGATCTTAGAGGTAACGTAAGTTGTCCAAGTTCTACTAAGTGGCAGAATCAGGACTCTAAAACACAACAATGCCTGACCACAGAGCCTATACTTTGTAAAGACTTAGCATGTTGCCTACTAAAATAAGGAATCCACTAGAAAGCATAATTCTCACTGATGGTGGGCCAGTAGGATTAGCTCTTTTATTGTATATTATTACATATGCAGTAGGTACACAAGATAACTAACTGAAGGAAGCACATGCTCTATTGCAAAACAGGATAACTTCATGGTAAATGTGTAATCTGGCCCATGAAAAATAGATCAAATCTCTTAATGAGTGACGTGTAATATCAGAGAAAAGTAACCCCAAAAGGAACTGTTATACATAAAAGTTTTATTTTAAAATAATAACATGTGGTGAGCTGTGATCGTGCCACTGCATTCCAGCCTGGGTAACAGAGTGAGACCCCAACTCAAAAAATGAAAGAATAGCATGAACCCATGAATAAACAATCACTCAAGAGTTACCAGTGATAACGACATAGGCAATATAGTGAGACCTTGTCTCCACAAAAATTAAAAATTAGCCAGGTATATGCCTGCAGACCCAACTACTTGGGAGGCTGAGGCAGGAGCATCATTTGAACCCAGAAGTTGGAGGCTGTGGTGGGCCACAATCCTGCCACTGCACTCCAGTTTGGGAGACGGAGTGAGATCCTGAGTCAAACAAACAAACAAATAAAGGTATCAGTGATGAATACTAAAAATTACTTTACCCTTCAACTAAATGTTTAATCAAGTAAGAACACTGAAGGTGCATGTAACTTTTTTATTGAGGCACAACAAGGCATTGTAACTTGCCTGAATTTGAGGCAGTCAGTTTAGTAAGCTGAACGTTAATACAGTTAAGGATTAAGTGCAAACAATATACATTCACAGCTTGACTAGCAAGGTTACATCACAATTTATAAAGTGCCAGATTAGTGCTAATTGTCATTCAGTTTGATTTTTCACCTTGGGGAGGAAAACAAAAAAGTAAGGACCTCCTCCTTCCTCTAGGAATGAACACATTTTCTTAAACCAATTAGTCACCAGGGCAAGGACTACTTTTCCTTTAATTCCACTAATTAGAACACCATCCTTTTATTAGCAATTCTGTACTGACTCTCAATCCTGATAAAGAAGATAGCCTGAAAATGTAGAATATTTCCAACTACTTCCATAAATTGCTCCCCTGTGCAAACGTAACCATATCTGGTCTCCCTGGAAGAGCTGAAGAATTGCATGATTGCTAGCAGTTTCATGGTCTGGAGCACCATCATTGGCATAGGCTGATACCAAGACCTCTTCATTCTTCATGAGGTTGACATACAGTGGCACATTCACTGCCAGCTTTAGCATGTGAAAAATGAAAACATAAGTGCCATTCACTGGACAATTAAATCTACCAAGCTGAAGATCAAATGTTTCTCCTAAGTTGTTCAGAAGAAGGTCAAACACAATAGGTTGGTCTAAAGTTCCAGGGGCCAGATTAGAGGTTCTGGCTGCTGAAAAGGCAACTCGCATCTGCTGAGGCAGGGGATAGACGTGTACGGGCAGTATGGTGGCTGCTGGATTTGTCACTGGCACATCCACAGGGGTCATGCTGCGGGAGTCTCCTTGTCCAGAGTCACCACTGTTAAAGGTTTCGTTGTCTCTTTCTGGGCTGCTCACCTGAGAAGAATCACTCCACCCTGCTGTTTTATTAGCAACAGTGAGTTTCTCATAATGAAGCAGTTAGCTTTGAACACAATATTTAACATTAGTTGGCTACTGAAACAGATAGAGATACATTTTATAGTAAATTCCATAACAAAGCAATAAAGTATAGCTAGATTATACTTTTCTAGATTTTTTTAGTAATAGGTTTTTATAATACTATATTGAAGACAGAAGGGACCAAGAAAATCTTGTCTAATTGCTTCATTTTTCTCAATGTTAAGAAAATGTGGCCCCTAAAAGGTTGAATAACTTACTACAACTAGTTAAGGCTAGCGAAGCCTAAACCTCAGGTTTGACCACTTTGTACTTCTTTATCCCATAATTTACTTCTTTCTCCCCTAATTCTCACTCATTTAATTTCTCAGTAATCAATCTCCTATAAAGTAGTTACTGTAAAAGGACTCAAGAAAACTAAGAGTAAATAAAAGAACCAACTTTTAGAACTAATAACCACTAGTCATTCAGAGATATATTGATATAGTACTAAGCCCCACAAGGAATGCTTGTTTTTACTGCCTTAATGCAAGATCATAAAATTGTAATTATTTAAAGTGCCATTCAAAACACTACTCAGATATAAGGCAAAGGTAGTGTGAATATTGGCCATTTTCTCAAAAGAAAAAGACTGCTGCCCTATAACACAGTTAATTTTCAGTAAATTTTTTTATTTTCTCAGTTACACCAAATCTTTGACTAGTTCTTTCACATTTGAAAATGTGTTATGGCCAAGCGTGGTAGCTCAGCCTGTAATCCCAGCACTTTGGGAGGCCAAGGTGAGAGGATTGTCTGAGCCTGGGAGTTCAAGACCAGTCTGGACAACTTGGTGAGACCTTGTCTCCACAATAAATCACAAAAAACTAGCTGGGTGTGGTGGTGTGCATCGGTAGCTCCAGCTACTTGGAAGGCTGAGGCGTAAGTATCACCTAAGCCCAGCAGGTCGAGGCTGCAGTGACCAAGAGCGTGCCACTGCACTCCAGCCTGGGCAACAAAGAGTGAGACTCCAACTCAAAAAAAAAAAGAAAAGAAAATGTGTTATAAGTATCCTGCTTTTGTTTCAAGTAACTATGTCTTCATTGTTGCTTATTTGAGTCCATCAGTGTAGTGACACTGGAGTAAGTAGAAGAATCTGTTATTTCATCCTGAAACATGACATGAAACTATGTGAAGACAGCATAGTGAAAATATAAGGTTAAATTATGCTTTGAGGCCAAGCAGAAAAAACACACATTTCTAATTAAATTCACAATTGGTTTCCAGAGCCTTTCTCGTAGTCTAACATCTCCCTCAGTGCTTCAGTGCTGCACTTAAGCAAACTGAACACCTCAACAGGATAGACACTGAAAGCACCTCGGCCTCCCAAAGTGCTAGGATCCCAGGCTGAGCTACCACGCCTGGCCATAACACATTTTCAAATGTGAAAGAACATTAAGTTCTCTGTTGGGGAGAACTTAACAGAGGATGCAGAAAGGACTAGATGTATGTTTTGGGTAAATAAACTACTCAATTTCCCTTACCTCTTGAATTTGCTCGTGGACCACCAGATGTCCCTCCTCGCTTATAACACTGCTGGAAATTATCCTAAAATGAACACACAATGTTTACCTTAGTACCAACAATGCAGGACTATAATTAGTTATTACATAGAATCATTGGCTGGTAAATTATTAGTTCTTTTTCTACCTTCCTCAGCAGCCAAAGAGGCTCAAATGTTTCCAAACACCACAAAAACAAATAAAGCAAGGGCAACAGTGACAACTGTTGCTTCATCTGTTAATTAACCTGAAAAAGTAGATACATTAATACTTGCAAAAACAATCAAACACTTAACATTATGTACAAGACACAATGTTAGGTAATGAAGGAAATTTTAAAATGTGGCATGGTCCTCTGTGCATCTCAATATAAAAGGACATAATAAAATAAGAACACAGACTTTTTTCATCTTGCCCTATTTATAAACCAAACATGGAAGACTAATACAAACTATGTTGCAGTTTTTGTTTTCATTTTTGGAGAGATAAGAATGATATTATATAAATGCATTTATTACCTAGAAATGTGATCCAATATATTAAGAAAAAATATTCAAGAGGCAGCATCACCAAACTGACCCCCCCCCAAGTATGAAGGAAGCCAACCTCCACACAACCCATGGAAAGAATAATTTGTGATATAATTAAATTATTGTATGCAATAAAAAACTGAAACAGGACAAGAAGTTATACAATAAAAATAATAATTAAGTTTCCTACCCTATACTCTTAATCCCCTTAGCAATAGCAGTCAATGTTATCAATTTCTTGTTTCTCAGGAAGAAATTTAAAGCAGCATGCAAAAACACTGAAACTCTGGTATTAAGAACAGATAGTTCAGGTCAGGCGTGGTGGTTCATGCCTATAACTCCAGCATTTTGGAAGGCCGAGGTGAGAGGACTGCCTGAGCCCACAGGTTCGAGACTAGCCTGGGCAACTTGGCAAGATCTCATCTCTATAATAAACCAAAAAATTAGCCAGGCGTGGTGGCACGTGCCTGTAGTTCCAGCTACTTGGAAGGCTGAGGCAGAAGGATCACCTGAGCCCAGCAGGTGGAGGCTGCAGTGGCCGTGAGCATGCCACTGCACTCCAGCCTGGGCGACAGAATGAGACTTCAACTCGGAAAAAAAAAAGAACAAATTCCTCTATTACTGCAGCGCATAAAAATCAGCATCCTCCCCTCTCATACAGTCCCTGAGGATCATGTAGTAACAGCTATTATTTGCATGTGTGATACACATCTAGCACTGTGGTGCTAAGCACTCATGTGCATTATTAGTTCATTTAACTCTCAGAATGTCTCATGGAGAAATCATCACCAGCCCTTAGAGTTAGATGAGAAACTAACATATGAAGAACTAGGATCTCAGAAAATTTAAGCAACTTAGCCAAGGTCACAAGGCAAGATAATTGATGAAATTGGGGTCAAACCCAAGGTGTTTCAATTCCAGGGTGTGTTCTTCACCCTTTTCAATATGGCCTCTGTGTAGACATCCATTCTACCTCATAAGTATTTTATGTATTACCAACAGAACTCATTATGGTACCATGTACATACTCAAGGGCTTGTCAAACTCCAAAACAGAAAATGTCAATGTAGTATAAGTTTGCTAAAGTGGCATGTCTAACATCCGCCTACCAGTCTTCTATCACATGTAGTAAAGAAAATCTCCTGGGTCATTCAAATCAGAGAAAATAACTTATGAAAAGGGGCTTTGTTATATTTGATATGTGATATTTAAGCAAGCTAAATTGAAGGCAACATAGTAAAAAAGATCATGGGCTCTGTAGTTAAAATCAAGTTCCAATCTTAATTCTACCATTTCCTTGCTGGGTGACCTTAGACAAGTTATTTAACCTCTGAACCTCAGTTTCTCTTGTAAGGCAGAACAGTAAATTCGTTAATGCAAACAACATGATGAATAATGCTCTTAACAGCTTCTAAGTCCCATATAATCATTAGTCAGTATTTATCTGCCTTGGGTGACTGGAAAAGCTCCCAACTCAACTCTCCACAGGACTTACAAGTAGTTCCAAAACTAAGACCACATGTATACAAAACAAATGATGACTCTGCTATAGTTTAATCACCAGCTTAATACCACTATTCAACTATGACAACTATTCTTTCTTACCCTTTGAGAATAAGGTGTTCCAGAATACTCTCTAGCTTGAAACTGCAGCTGGCTATAATTTCCATTGGAAATTGAAGGAAGTCCTCTGTAAGTATCAAAACCTAATAAACAAACAAACAACTTACATAAAATTATAAGCAAAAATCATACCAAACTTTTAAATAGTTTAATTCTATATATCACCTTAAGAGTTAAATTGGAAAAAAAAAAGTTAAATTGATCCTATAATGCCATCATTAGATTTACGCCTTCTTTAAGCAAACTCTACTAATATTGCATCCACAGTAAAACATGCATTTATAAAATATTGCTGACTTCGAATAAGTCAGATTTAGCAATTTACCACTGCTGAAATGCAGGCAGAGGTTGAGAAAGGGTGATAGCATGGCAATTAGATACTTAAGGCCTCTTTCTAGTGTATTATTGCTAATACTAAGTAGTGACTAAAATACTTGAAATCTTAAGTAAGAATTAAGAGAATATCACTGTTAAAGTCTCAAAGTCTATGTTCTTTTCTGTGGTATAGTCTGATAGACAAATAACTAGAAAATGGGCATTGTGTAAGTATGACATACTTTAAGGAGAGTTAAGTCAACTAACAAAAGCAAGGCATTATTCAAATATGAAAATCAAATTTCATCCTTTGAAAACTAAGATGGTCAATCGTTCCACTTCAATAAGTCACAGAATCCATCTGCTTTTCATACAGAAAGTTACATACTCTGTTAGAGAATAGACACATTTAAAGTTTTACACTCTAAAAGGGAATTCTCTACTACATTATAAATGGCAAAGACAAAACAGAACAAGATTAGGTAAAAATGGGTTGAGTAAAGTAAATATATAGATAGAAAAATTCAGTGTAATTAAATTTTCTTTGGAGCATACCTTTATAACCTCCAGGGGACCGGTAGGAATTGGTTAGTAATCTCCCGCCACGAGAACACCCTCTCACGGATCCCCGGCTGTTGACAAATGGCTGAGTAGGTCTGGGAAATACATTCGTCTGTGCTGGGTAAAAGGCAAGGCTACCATTGCTTACTTGAATAGTTCCATCAGGATGATAATTTGCTGCTTAAGGAAACATTTTTAGAGTCCAAGAGTTAAATGGTAATAAAAGTTCAATACTCTTCATACTTAAAAGTTAACATATATCAAAACCTTCAGTACAATTTTCTCCCTTCTAGAATAAATATGAGAGACTGGGCATGGTGGCTCTTACTGTAATCCCAGCACTTTGTGAGGCCGAGATGAGAGGATGGCTTGTGCCCGGCAGTTCAAGACCAGCCTGGGCAACATAGTGAGATCCTGTCTCTACAAAAAAGCAAAAAAAATTAGCCAGGAGTTGTGGCACACATCTGTATCCCCAGCTATTCAGGAGGTTGATGCAGGAGGGTTGCTTGAGCCTAGGAGCTGGAGGCTGTGGTGAGCTATGATCGTGCCACTGCACTCCAGCCAGGGTGACAGACTGAGACTCCAACTCAAAAATAAACAAATAAATGATATGTAATCCATTATATATATGATTCACATATATGTAACAGAATATTATCCAGTCTGCAAAAGGACATTTTGACACATGTTAAACATGGATAAACTCTGAAGATATTATGCTAAGTGAAATAAGCCAGTTCCAAAAGGACAAATACTGCATGACACCACATATATGAAGTACTTAGGACAGTCAAATTCAGAGTCAGAAAGTAGAGTGGTGGTTGTCCTGAAGGGCTGAAGGGAGAAGAGAAAGAAGTTAGTGTTAAATGGTTGCTAAGTTCCAGCTGGGGAATATGAAAAATTTCTGGAGTTAGATGGCAACGGTAACTGCATAACAATTTAAATGGACTTAAGGTCACAGAACTGTACAGTAAAAATGGTGAAAGATAATTTTTGTAATATGTATACTTTACCACAACTTGTAAAAATAGGCTAAATACTCCAGATGAAAGAGTAAAAGAAAATAAGCTCAAATCAATACTGTAACTGAGAAAGCACATGATGAAAACATCCTTTATGTATACCACCTGCCCTTTCTTTCAACAGTGCAAGTACAAGATCAGGGCATTAGTGCCTAGGTCCAGGGGTTTGTTTACTGCCTCCTCATCATTTGACCAATGAAGAAAATACCCAGAATGCTCAATTTATTTGCTCAGGCTTAAGTTTCAGAAAACTCAATAGGGGTGTGAAATACCAACACTAAAAATCTGCAAGTACTTCTTTTTGTTATTTGAGTCAAGAGTTTCACCCTGTCATCCAAGCTTTAGTGCAGTGGCATCATCGCAGCTTGCCACAGCCTCAACTTCCTGGGCTCAGGCGATCCTTCCGTCTCAGCCTCCTGAGTAGCTGTGACAATATATAGTGCACGCCACCATGCTTGGCTAACTTTTTGTTTTTTTGTGGAGACAAGATTTTTCTATGTTGTCGATGCTGTCCTTGAACTCCTGAACTCAAGCAATCCTCCTGTCTCGGCATCCCAAAATGCGGGGATTGCAGGCATTGAGTCAACCATGCCCAGCCTGCAAGTGCTTCCTAAATTAAGAAATAAGTAAAAAATTTCCTATTCTTTCATTATTTAGAAGCATGAAAGATCAAAATAATCTCGCACCTCTAAGCGAACAGTATAGTAAGCAAAGAAATATCTTCACATTAATCAATATTTTATTATAAGAGGGAAGAAAAGACAGAAGAGTACAGATGACACTCTGTGTTGAAAGGGCAACAGAATGGCTTCAAAACCTTCATGTAAGCAGCTGGATATAGTGTCCATCTAACTCAATCACTGACTGTAATAATTAAAGTAATTAGATTTAAAAATATAAATCTACTTCATGGTTAAATCAGCCACCTAAGTTCTATTTCTACAAAAATTAAAATTAATAGGTAAACTTAACTAGAGGAAAAGGCATTAAGTGTTTCTCAATGCTTCAGGAAGAATTAGAAATAATGCTTACTAGTCAGGAAAGAATTTCTACAGTGTCACTATAGACTTGCTTTCAAATCATGTAGCTGTCATCTAAGTCTTCAAAATTTCACATGCAAAGTTCTTACCAGTCTCTTGAGAAAGGACAGTTTGCTCTACATGTATAGCTGGCAGTTGGCACTGGGGTGGTGTTTGTGTACTTGCTGTAGTGAAACTTTGATTGTAGCCAGGTGAATAAGGGGATTCTTTTATTTCTTGTTCTTTCCGTGGAGGCAAAGGTGCATTAACATTAAATACCTTAAAAGACAAGGACACAATGAATCATTTGTGAAGTTGCATAGAAAATACTAAAAGGTGGTATCCAGCAAAACTCTGCAATATTCAAAAACTCCTATTTGGTAGGCAAAGGACTTGAACAGACATTTCTTCAAAGAAGATAAATGGCCAATAAATACATGAAAACATGTTCAACAGCTAGGCACAGTGGATCATACCTATATTCCCAGCACTTTGAGAGACTGAGGCAGGAGGATCTCTTGAGGCCCGGGGTTTGAAACCAGCCTGGGCAACACAGCGAGACCCCATCACTACCAAAAACAAAACAAAAAACAAAAAAAGCATGCTCAACATCATTAGTCATTAGAAAAATGTAAATAAAAACCACACTGATATACCATTTCATACCCAGTAGACTGGTTATCAAAAAACAGAAAGTAAGTGTTGGCAAGGATGTAGAGAAATTGGAACCCTTGTGCATTGCTGGTGGGAATGTAAAATAATGCAGCCATCATTGTAGAAAACTGTATCTGGTTCTTCCAAAAGTTAAACACAGAATTACCATATGATCCACCAATCCCACTTCTAGGTATATACCCAAAAGAACTGAAAGCAAGGACCTGAATAGATATTTGTACACACTTGATCCTAGCAGCATTATCATAATCACCAAAAGGTAGTAACAGCCTAAGTATCCATCAACAGATGAATGAATAAACAAAATGAGGTACACACGTAAAACAGAATATTATTGAACCCTAAAAATGAAATTCTGCTACATGCTATAATATGAATGAACATCGAAAGCATGATGTCAAGTACAATAAGCTAGATGCAGAGGAATACATATTGTACGATTCCACTTATAGAGATTCCAGAACAGGGAATTCATAAGAGACAAAGCAGAATGGAGGTTTCCCAGGGGCTGGGAAGAGGGAGAGAAATAGGGAGCTATCGTTTAATGGGAGTTTCTGTTTGGGATAATTTTTAAAGTTCTGGAAATGGTGGTGGTTGCACATTGTGAATGCACTTAATGCCACTGAATTGTATACTTAAAAATGGCTAAAATAGTAAATTTTGTGTTACATATATTTGGCCACAGTAAAACAAAACTTCTACTTGATTACCGACAAAACTTATACCCAAGAGTAAACATTAATCTTCTATTATGTTAGCATAAATCCTTTTTCAAAAACTGAAGACAAATGAAATAATTTAGTATTTACAGAGTTTTTACCACGTGGCAGGGACTGGCCCGTCCAGACCCTGTCCAGACCCTGCCCGGAGCTCATAAGACAGCACTTCCAGTGCTCTCTAGCTTCTCATCCTGCTCCACCCTCCCTTGCAGCACCTGATATGTGAATATTTGTCTCTCAAGCCCTCTCACCTCCATTATAAAAGGTAAATTTCTTAAGCATACTTTTCTTTTTTTCACTGCTACAACCCCAGTGATTAAGAATAGTGTCTGGCTTCGTGATCACCTCTTTAGTAAATGAATGAATGAGAACCAGTCTGAACTGGGTAGCATTCAACAGGCAGAGAAGACAGACTGGCAAGAGCAAAAAGGTACTGTGACAAGAATGTACAAGGCAAGCTCAGGGGACTAGTCTGGCAGGTTATACCAGCCTTCAAAAGATACTGAGTGTCAGGCAAAGGACTCAATTTCACTGTGTAATGGATCACTGTGTGCTTTCAATCAGACAAAAGTAAAACCAATGTGACCATACTGTACAGGATGGACTGACAAGGAAAGAGTAAAAGCCAGGAAACTAAGATATGCTGTCTAGAACTAAGAAATTCTAAGTGATGAGGTTAGAATAAGCTGTCAACTCACCAGCCTATCTACATGCTCTGTTCCTGCTTTCCACTGCTACTCCACTGGCTCCACCCACTCCATCACTCCAAAGTACCTGGAATGGGACACTAAGCACCATCAGAAAAGGTACTTATTGGCTCACTAAGGTTTTGTTGTTGTTTTCCCTGAAGAACGGGTTTTTTGTTTGTTTGTTTGTTGGTTTTTTTTTTTTGAGTTGGAGTCTCACTCAATCGCCCAGACTGGAGTGCAGTGGCTGCTCCCAGCCACCGCAGCCTTGCCTGCTGGGCTCCAGCGATCCTTCCACCTCAGTCTTCCGAGTAGCTGGAATTACAGGCACGCGCTACCATGCCCAGCTGATTTTTTGATTTATTGTAGAGATGAGGTCTCGCTGCCCAGGCGGGTCTCGAACCCGCGGGCTCAGGCAATCCACTCACCTCAGCCTCCCAAAGGCGCGGGATTACAGGCTGAGCCACCGAGCCCAGCTTGAAGAACTGTTTTATACTAGTCTGTATTTGGAGAATAAACACAAAAATCTAGCTGTATTACCCCCCCAAAAAATTTTAACCTACCGTAGAATAATTTGTAATTCAAAACACCACACAAATCTGAACAAATCTTTAAAAGCCATCATGAGATCAGGAAGAAATCAAATGAAAGTTTCAACAGTGATAGAACACCCAAATGTGTGTCCTGTATTTCAGGCTATTGATAACTATGGAGCATCACTAGTATTGATATTAGTAACAGTTAATATTATTAAGCTGTTGCTAGAAAATTGTTTCTCACCTACACATTTTCTTTGTTTAATATGGGTCTTCAGCTTTGCCTTTACTAATTTCCAAAGAGGGAAAAATACTCTGACAAAACACCCACTCAAAATTCTAGAGGCTGTGGACTTAATATACTTCTGCCACAACAGTATTCCCTTGGACAAATGTAAATTCTACCAGCCCAAATAAGAGTTTTACAAAAGGCAAGTTTTTCAGAGTACCCAATAATATATGTAAGAGAAACAATGGCTTTTGACAGGAATAAGGAACTGCAGTCATTATTCACGTTTCATACTCACTGTCTGCATGGCTTGAAAGGGCGTTGTGTTAATGGTTACAGAACTACTACTTGCTGGAGGTGACTGGAAGCCCTGTTCAGAGCCCTTTGACATGGGAGGATTTGGAGAAGTTAGTGAAGACGGTTGCTTGCTTGGGGGAATTGCTGCCTGGGGAGGAGAAATGCAGCATCAGCCAATCACCTGCCATATAACAAGCAGTTAACTTACACTAAACCCCAAACTGGCACAAGTCAGCAAGTTCTTTAGGATGACATTTGGACACAGGAATGCAAAAGAATAGCTTTTGCTTACAATTTCAATACTCAACTGCTGAGGATGCACACCAGTATTTGCTTTGCACAGCTTGCTGACTAAGTGAAAGAGTCTTACCAATAACCAGTCTACAGATGAGGAGCTGAACTTTTTATGAACACCTAGTCCTTTCCAAGCCCTGAAATGGCATTTTCCACTTAAGGAACTATTAATATTCCAAATTTATACAGCAGAATCAGGCTTAAGAAAAACCTTGAGTTAGTTGCTTAGTAAGTGTTAATATTTCTCTATTTTAAAGAAGTATTAGTGGGTTTCTAAATCAGTTGCCTAAAAAAGAAAACATTCTGTTCTAACTTAAGTAATCCTATCTAAGTGAAGAACAGATTCTTGACATAACAGATTATAAATCCACAGGCTTTAAAAATTACCAAAAACCAATCTCAATCAGATTATGAAGCAGTTAGCTATGAGTCACCTGGTGACAATCATTTCTTCTTAAAATGAAGAACAAAGTAATATAAATTTAGACCAAGTCAGTACCAAAAAAACTAATGATTATATTTCTTTTTGTTGTTGCTGTTCCCTTTCCCCGAGCCCATGGATGTGTATACTGGGGAAGCGATGTGTGGAGAGAACAGTATGTTTGTGCTGTTGGATAATTAGTGGCTGCTTTTCTATTACATATTTTTCACACCCTTTAAGTTTACTCTATGTGCTTTTATTTTTTTTTATTTTTAATTTTGAAGATGTGGGGTACAATTCAGGGTTGGTATACAAATGTTCATTATGCAGATTAATTATATTTCTTATATTCCATATTGAATAAATATTCTTATATAATTACCACCCCAAAAATAAAATCTAACAGTTGCTAAATCACTCCCCCAACATTTATCATTTCCTACTATGTCTATCTCAAATATTTGCTCAAACTTAGCAAAAACTATAAAAACTAAAAACACAAAAATAATGTCAAAATACTTTTGACAAAGTTAACCAAAAAGAGATCATAACTCATTCCAACTGAGTCAGCGCTAATATTAATATTGTAAAGTTATTAAGTCTTCAGTTACATAAATAAGAGACTTTTCTAAGAAAGCCTTTTAGTGTAAATATAGTGAGAATCTAGACCTAATCCTACCTAAAACTTTTTACTCTTTTGATATTAAAAATGGACATTTATTGCATCAGATAAAGCAATTAAATCTACTTATATGGCAAGGTCACAATAACATTAAGTGTATAAATTCAAAGATCACACATCTGTAGAGAGCAATACATTAGTAAAATATAAATGTTATGTCATTCATTTGGTCATGCCTTCAATTCATAAGATAAGCTAGTTCTGCTACTCTTTAAGACAGAAAAGAAATGAAGACAATTGGTCTTTTATTACCTCAGGAGTCTCTGAGGTCATAAACTCTGTTTCAGATCCGGAAGAAGCCTGATCAGTAGTAACCAAGCAAGCATTTGAACTACAAGTAACTGGAGAAGCAGCCTAGACACAGGAAGATACAAAATATTGTAAAAAGCATATTTTGTTCCCTTTATTTCTTAGGCCCTGGGCTTTCTAGTATGTTACTCTCAATGAGCATTCACCAGTACCAGGCACTATGCTAAACATTTTATAGATATTAGCAGATTTAATCCTAACAATAATCCTGTGAAGCACGTACAATTATCCTCATTTTACTGACTATGAGGCAGAGGCAAAGAAAGGTTAAGTAATTTGCCCAAGATCACACTAGAAGTGTGATCTTAAGTGGCAGAGCTGAGCTTCAAACCCAAGGAGGCTGCTACACTGCCTTTCCAGGTCCAGTCATCAAAACTATACCTCCAATCCATCTTCACTTATTCTTGGCCCTGGAAATTTGGGGCCACATTTTCAGTCTGGCACTAGGTGGCATTCACTTATCTCTATGTGCTTTTTTTTTTTTAATTTTTAATTTTGATAGGCACAGCTCTGCCAAAGATCGTAACTATGCTTTTACTCCAAGTGCTACCAGTATCTTAAAGAGGTTAGGTTGAGATATAAATAGGAAAGATAATCTCTACATAAATAAAAATGGCATCAAAATCCTAGTAATAAATTAAAGTTGATTGTATATATAAAATAAAATTTGGGAGAAAGCACAGTAGGAACAAAATTTATGACAACTGTAATCAATAAAAAACTAAAAACAGAGGCTAGGAAAGAATTCTACAGCATGGCAGGTATTAGAACCTAACAGAGAGACACCCATAAAAATCTAGCAATAGCAAAGTCCAAAGTGGTAATGAATACACTCCTTTTATCTAACTGCTTCTATGTGGTTCTCAGAAGTCCAAGCAATAAAATAGGTAAGTTGGAAATTAATGAGTGGTAGCCAAACATCAGAAAAGTTATGTTTGAGTGACTTCCTTGAAGCTACCACAACATGCTGCTTCTTATAGAGTGAGGATCTTTTTAAAAGATCTTATGGGAATATTTTTTCAAAATCCTTTAGAACATTTGATATACCTAAATAAATAGGCATACTTTAGATCTGGCCAAAATATCAGAGCTATTATGAGATTAGAGTGTTTCTTCTGACTCTGTCGTTAAAATGAGACAACTGCCCGACAAAAGTGGGACTGGCTGTTGGTGGGGGGACATAACTGACTATTGCCAAGGAAAGACTCACAGATGCCAAGTCAAGCCAGCTTAGGCCACCTGATAGTCTTTAAAAGACTGAAATTTTAGTTAAAAGGTCCACTTACTAAAAAAGATAAAGACAAATGTATTTACATTAGTATTCATTTAGAAGTTATGGCAGCTCTTGCTTCCAAATTATTGCTCTTTCATTAGACCAACTGGAGTATTGGTGAATAAACATAAAACTTGAAACCAGTGTTTCAAAAATAGGTATGCAGATACACCCAGGGAGTTTTTTAAAAATATAGATAATACCCTGGAAATTCTGCTCAAGTAAGTCTAAGGTAATACCTAGAAATATATATTTTGTTAAAGTGGCCAGAGAATTCTGATGCTGTCATCCCACAGGCCTGTACCAGAGAACTACTAAACTAGACCGGTGGCTTTTCAAAACACATTAACTTGTCAACTGAAAGTCATATGTAGATCATTTGAGCCCAGGAGTTCAAGACCAGCTTGGGCAACATAGCAAGACCCTGTCTCAAATTAAAAATGTTTTTTTTAATTTTTAAAATTAAAAACAGCTAGAACAGATAAAATGGAACTGTTTTAGTTAAAGTAGTAAGTAGATTAGGAGAAAGTAGAGGGAAAAAACCCACCAATAGGCCAGGCGCAGTGGCTCAAGCCTGTAATCCCAGCACTTTGGGAGACCAACGCGAGAGGATTGCCTGAGCCCAGCCTGGTCAAGACCTCGTTTCTACAATAAATCAAAAAAATTAGCTGGATGTGGTAGCACGCGCCTGTAGTTCCAGCTAACTGGAAGGCTGAAGTGGAAGAATCCCCTGAGCCCAGTAGATAGAGGCTGAGGAGGCTGTGAATATGCCATTGCACTCCAGCATGGGTGACAGAATGAGATGAGACTCCAACTCAAAAATAAATAAATAAATAAAGCCCACCAATATACCCTGCTCAACAAATACAGTTTGCCAATTGAGCTACACCTCACCAAACTATACATAAGCCACCGTAAACAAATGATACTTAGAATGATATTTTTAGAAGAAAAGGCTACAACTGTTGAACAAACTTGTCAAAATATTTAATTGTCAAAGCAGTTACTGACAAGAAAACTACCATAAGGTTTTCAGAGAGACACTGAGAAATGTTTTGTAAAGGTAATGACCAGAAAACAAACGAACCTTGGGCTTACTGCTGATGAAAATGCAACTGGTATTTAGAGAACTCAATGACCTGGTCCTTTCGTATCTCTAAGTACATTCTGTGAAAATTAGTTCCTCAGAATGTTAACTATTGTGTAGAGAGAAACTGGGTAGCCATGCATTACACAAAATTAATTCCTTTCTTCAGACCTTTAACTATGCTGACATATTGACTTATGTAGCTCAATAGAAAAATAATATTCTTGGACAAGGTACCTCTGAAATCTTCAGGTTTGCTCTTTCTTTGCTAAAGTCAGTATATTACAATAGATGTTTTCAGTACAGTCATCAGGGAATCTTTTTTAGGACAAGCTGTACTTGATCTAAAAAAACTAAATATTCTTAGAACACTTTCAATAATTTAGTTAGGTACATTAAAATCCATAAGTCTGATCATTTTTCCCAAAGCAAGAGGTTCTTCCGTGAGTAGCAAAGAATAAATCAAAGTTTAAACTGGAGAAGTTACCTGTAGCGGCTCTTGAAGAAAATCACTTTGACTGGATAGATTTTGTTCTGTAGATGCTATAGAGAGTAAAATAAACAGTAAACTGTTGAGGGAGGAGAAAAGTTTATACATATCAATTGGAAGGAAACTACAGTTTACACTTTACTAAAAAAAGTATTAAGTGGAAGGACTAGTTCTCAATTCCATCATGCACTTTCTATTACATCTTTAAAAAGAAAAAATTGTAGAACACAAAATACTAGTTCCATTTGTGATGTTTTAAGGTTAAATGAACAAAAGTAACATTTGAAGACCTTCAAAAGAAAAGAACTATGACGTCTTAAAATATCTGATAATAGTAATCTGGAAGATAAGATCTTAGCTATCATGGATAGTAATTAACTCAGATTTCAAGTTTCGCAAATTTCAAGTTTCACAAATTTCAAAGTAAATCTTAGCTGGGTCATCTATTTAGTTTTTTCTTCTAGCTCTGACATGAATATTAATATGTTTTGCAATTATGTCATTTTCAGCATTGTTTTCTCTTGTTAATATCCATCATTTTTGTTAGTTACTCTCCATATACTCTTCTTACTCCACCCAGAAATCACTACACCAATCTCCTAGCTAGTGCATCTAGCTCACTACAGCTGGACTATGGCCTTATTCCACTCCTTGCCTAAAAGAAACTAGTGTGAAGCAAAAGCCTAGGCTATGGACCATCAGACCCAATTCACAGGTAGCCTCCATCATTAGTTACTGTGTGAATTACTTTTCTCCACCATCACTGAGGCAATCTCATAGTTAGGGTCCAAAAGCCTCAACACTAGATGTAGAGGCCCAAGGAGTCAATCAAGTGCTAGTCAGAATTTACTCCAAAAACAACACAAAAAATTACAAAAACAGTTATTGGACATTTCCATTCACCCATCCAGAGGCTTTCGTCAAAAAGCACAAATAGCTCAGTTAAGTACACTAATGTCCTACTGGTAATCTACTCACAGCTTTGATAATGAATGGAGACAGAATAAATTATCACACAAACATAGTTTAACTCTTAAGACACCCAGGGTAAAATCATTTGTTAAAAACAAGCAAACAAACAAATTTTAAAAACAATTGTTAGCTCTAAATGTGTCTGCCCTAAGTCTTTAGAATGATTACATACCTACTGGGCTACCTGGAGCAGCTAAAGGCGGTTGTGACGATGGAATTGCACTTGAAGGTTTGTCAAAATCCAGAACTGACTCCTAAAGATAAGATTTTAAATAATGAGTAGAAACAAAGATTATTCATTGATAAGTTATTACCAATTATTCATGATGCTGCCTACAGTTCATCAGCTAAAGATATCTAGCTAATAACTACCTTAAAATGTGAAAAACTTGAACTTTATAGGAAAAGAAATCGTTAAAAATCTACAGTAACTGCCAAACCTTAAGGCTGTGTCAAGCATTAAAACTACAATAGTAATTCTAAGGTCTAATGTGGAAATAAACTCCACACCTGAAAAGTTAAACATAACCATTAATCCTACCCTAATTTGAACCCTCATTTTTATGATACCTAACCAATGAGAATGTCTGTGTTATCTCAACCACTTACTAGCTCATGCTGTTAAAACACATTCATGATGAGAAACCATTCTCTATTTGCTTATCTTGAGTCTTCCAGCAAAAATTCCAACATTTTGCATATTTAAGCTACATGCTAGCAGTGAGCATTTTAATTCTTTCTTTTATCATCAAATGATCTGAAAGGGTAGGCAATTCCTTCAATTTTTAAATAGGTAGAGGGTCAGAGGCAAAATAGCTGGTAAGAGATAGGACTAGGACTTAAGCCCAGGCCTACATACAAAGTTCAAGTTCTTTTTACTAAATAAAAATATTTTATTTGACTTCAACCCTTAGTAATACCATATTAATCTTGAAATCTGTTAAGAGTCTGTATCGCAAAATTTAATTAAGCATTATATCACACAATTTAGCATTTAACTATTGATTAAACACAAGTTTATAATCTTCTACAACTGAAACATAAATTCCTTGACGGTAACAAATGTCTTATTTCCTATACAAAATGGTGCCTAACAGAACACCAAGCATAGAGCAGGTTCTCACAGTCCTAGTGAAAACCACTGATGATCTATAGCAATAATAATACTTGAACAACGTAACCTTTTTACACGTTTAATTTTTTTAATTCATAACAAACTTAGGAAATAGGAACTATTATCCTCATTTGTCAAATAAAGAAACTGAGGCAGACAGTCAAGTTATTTGCCTAAACCCTCAGAGCCAGCAAAGAGCAGAATCAGGATTTGGACCCCTTCTGGACAGCAGAATCTATACTCTTAACAATTTCACTGTAATGCTTCAGATCAGAAGCCTCATGAATACCATTTAAGATTCTTTTTAAAAATGACTCATACTTGCATAAAGTTACAAGTTCCTTGAATCTGAGTCATCAGATCCTGCAGTTTTTCTTTCCTCAATACTGGATCCTTCGGAAGGGTAGAGGAAGAACCTACAGCTTGATGCATAGGTTTAGGCACCTACAAGATAAATCCACAATGTGTAAACGTGAAATTCAAATTCAGTAGCCTAATCCAGGACATACAGCCCATCGTTACATCTTACAGAAATCGAAACAATTTTCACTATCAAATTTATCACAAGTCAATAAGTTCCTCACAAATATACCTTCTAAATAATACAAGCAAACTTTAAATAGCATTTCCCCTTCACAACTTAATGAAACTCTTTCTAAAACATAAAACATATCCTTTTTAAATGGAAGATCCAGAATAACAAAACTTCCTTGTTAAGAGTTACTTTATTACAGACATCAGTTACCATATGTCCTCTATGATAAGATGATACTGACTATGAGACACAGCCAAGATTTATTTTTTCCAGGGCAAAAATTATTACTACTACCATATTAAATACACATCCCATTTTTAATATGGATCTGATTTCAGAAATCAATATGTAAATACATATGAAAATACACAAACACACATCCTACAATTGAGGGAATACATTATATTTTATTATAAAGTACACACGATCTTGAGGTTACTGATATCCATAAGGTGGTTAGCCCTCATGCTAAGGAACTTAAAACCTCTGCGGATACTAAATTAGACCAATTTACAGTTTACAGATCCTCTTCTTCACCTAAGTCACCAAGAAGTCTAACAGCTAAGCTTGTCAAAGGTACCAGAAAAGAGTTAACAGACCCTAAGAGAATGTACAAAGTGCTTTTTTAGGAGAAAAGTATGAGCATTAGTGATTAATTTCATGTTATCTAGTCTTTTGACTTTGGATTCTATTTTGCACTTGACCATACTTAGTCATGCCACTGAGATTGTAAAACAGACAGACAAATACGGTATTACACATAGAACTGTCTTCTCAGTCACTGAAAAATTCTACAACTTCAATATAATGTTGTCTGTGCCACAAAAGCAAATTAAAATGAGTTTTGACCTTTCCAACTAAGCAACCCTGATTTCAAATCCTGTTCAACAAATAGCATATCAATATTCTGGCATGGTAAAGGTTCAGCATTGCTGTACTTAGTGGAATTTTAAAGCAGGTTTTTAAAAAAAAGTTTTATTAAGGTACTAAATTGGGTATTTAAATATAAGTTTGTCGACTGGGCACAGTGCCTCATGCCTGTAACTGCAGCATTTTGGGAAGCTGAGGCAGAGGATTACCTAAGGCAAAGAGTTTGAGACCAGTTCAGGCAACACAGAAAGACCCCATCTACAAAAAAACATTTTTTCAAATTAACCAGTAGGGGAGCATGTACCTATAGTCCTATCTACAAAGGAGGCTGAGGTGGGAGGACTGCTTGAGCCCACTAGTTGGAGGCTGCAGTGAGTTATTATTGCACCACTGTACTCCTCCCTCAGTGACAAAGCAAGACCCTGTCTCTAAAAATAAATAAATAGTTCCCAAAAGTTATATTACAACTACTCTTGTGTCATATCTGATTAACAAAATAAGTCTATAAATATATAGGGTCGGCTGGGCTTGGTGGTTCAGCTTATAATCCCGTGCTTTGGGAGGCCGAGGTGAGTGAACTGCCTGAGCCTGCGGGTTTGAGACCCACCTGGGCAACTTGGTGAGACCTCATCTCTACAATAAATTAAAAAAAAAAATTAGCCAGGTGTGGTAGCACGTGCCTGTAATTCCAGCTACTCGGAAGGCTGAGGAGGAAGGATGGCCAGAGCCCAGCAGGTCGAGGCTGCAGTGGCCGAAAGCGGCCACGTCACTCCAGTCTGGGAGACTTCAACTCAAAAAAAAAAAAAAAAAAATCCATAGGGTCAATACAAAACTAAAATTAATATTAGCACTTGAACAGAGGAAAGGAAAACAAAAGACAACTCTAAAAATCTCTTCTCATAAGGTAGAACTGAGCTAAGAGTAATGTATAAAATACACATTTACTTTGCTCCCCCAAAGTAAAATGTTTTCCACACTATTAAAGAACCATCTAATAGTCATAGTAAACTTCCTTGCATTTCTGTGCCATTTTAGCCAGAAGGTCTTTGGCTAAAATGGCACAGAAGTGCAAGAAAGTTACTATGCAGAGATGAAGAACATTGAGAGGATGAGTTCACATTTCTTAGCAAACAAGGTGGTCACAAGTGTACACTATAAATTGTAGTAAATAAGCAATGTCTAATTTAGCAATACAGCAGAGCACTGTATCCAAGGATTATTCATTACAACCCTACTTCCTGAAATAGGTTATTTATCATTATCAGAATGTGGTCTTATTTTTTAACTAAAGCCCATACGCCAAAACCTAACTACAAAATATTTAATGTCAGCCGGGCTCAGAGGCTCAGCCTATAATCCCGCGTCTTGGGAGGCTGAGTGAGTGGATTGCCTGAGCCCGCGGGTTTGAGACCCGCCTGGGCAACTTGGCCAGACCTCATCTCTACAATAAATCAAAAATTAGCCAGGCGTGGTAGCGCATGCCTGTAGTTCCAGCTACTTGGAAGGCTGAGGCAGAAGGATCGCCGGAGCCCAGCAGGTCGAGGCTGCGGTGGCCGGGAACGGCCACTGCACTCCAGTCTGGGCGACAGAGTGAGATTCCAACTCAAAAAAAAAAAAAAAATTTTAATGTCTATAGCTTTTTATCTCTAGAAAATTCTTGTTTTGGAATGGCAATAGAGAACTAATTCAAATCCTCTCCCAACTACTGGAATATCTACAACTACCCTGTACTTTCTTGTATGAACTGTCCACCATTTTTATGTGATACCATGTCGCTAAAATTTTGGCATTAAAACAACATTTTTTTTTTTGAGTCAGAATCACACTCTGTCGCCCAGTCTAGAGTATAGTTACATGATCATGGCTTCTGTAGCCTTGATCTTCTGAACTCAGACAATCCTTCCACCTCAGTCTTCCAAGTAGCCGGAACTACAGGCGCGTGCCACCATGCCCAGCTAATTTTTTTTTTAACTTATTGTAGAGAGCCAAGTTGCCCAGGCTGGTCTCGAACCCCTGGATTCAGGCAATCCTCTCACCCCAACCAAAGAGCTGGGATACAGGCGTGAGCCACTGTGCCAAGCAAAACAACATTTTCTAATTGTAGAAACGCCATCTCAGGCTAGGCTCAAAAACAAACTAACTTCCAATTTTCTAGAGAAAACAACAAATCTACCCACTAAAGAGTTAAGTGAAATATTGTATACATTAATTTAACATGGGTTTTGTTGTTTTCAACAGAAAACTAAAAAGTCATTACTACAATTCCGTATTTATGCCTACATTGACAGACGCAGACTGATAGATATCAACTCACATCTTTGGGCTCTGAATTAAACTTCCTGGGCAGGAGCTGGTCATTTGGTATGAGGCTTGTTGTAGCTACTCCCCAGGACTTTGGAGAAATCTGTGACTGTGATGTTAAAGAGTGTTTTTGATTCTCAATATTGTTTTCCCAGGATTTTGGAGTCTCTGGCTGTTTTGAATCCTCTTCTTCACACATGGGAGTGGTCCAAGACTTGGTGATGTTCTGTTCCTTCTGCATAGAAGGTATCCAAGACTTTGGCGTTTGCTTCTTTGGATCCTGTTCTTTCTGCAGCTGAACTGGCCAAAGCTTTGGTGTCTCCTGTTTCTTCTGTTCCTCATGAGTGTATCCTACTTTAGATTTAGGAGTTTCTTGCTTCCATTGGTTAGGAGGTGGCTTGGATTTGGAAATGTCCTGCTGCTTCTGCTCTTCTGGCAGAGTAGACCTGAGTTTTGAAATTTCTTGTTTCCTCTGTTCTAAGGAAACTGTAGGTTTTGATACCTCCTGGTGCTTACCAGGAGACTCCCAGGACTTAAAGGATTCTTGTTTCTTCTCCTGACCATCTGGTTTAGTAAGCACATCCCAACATTTGGAGAGATTTGGCTTTCTAGCATAATCTGCTTCCCAAGATTGCTCTTCATCTTGTTTGTCTGAATAATCTACTTCCGTCATATAGCGTCTGTTAAGAAACTAAATCAGAAAAACAATGTGCTTAAGTTACAAGATTCACAGAAGACTGTGAAGGGCATATTCAACTTTATTAGTGTTCCTAAGCCTCCTTGTCTAAGGTACTGTGCTAACATGAAACTTCTGTCCTGATGCTGCTTGATAAGACTGTCCTAGGCCAGGCGCGGTGGCTCACACCCGTAATCCCAGCACTTTGGCAGAGGCGTGATGGTTGCCTGAGTCCAGGGATTCGAGACCAGCCTGGGCAATTTGGTGAGACTTTGTCTCTACAATTAATTGAAAAATTAGACGGGCATGGTGGCATATCCCTGTAGTTCCAGCTACTTGGAAGGCTGAAGTGGAAGGATCACCTGAGCCCAGCAGGTCAAGACTGCAGTGGCCTTGAGCATGCCACTGCACTCCAGCCTGGGCTACACAGTGAGACCCCAACGAAAATAAACACACAAACAGACAAGACTGTCCTATATCATTGTCCATTCCATTTTCCTCAGTTAACAAAAATGTAAACTTTGATACTTCAAAAGTAGCAATTTCTGTTTGACTCACCTAACAATGGCAAGAACTGCATATCATGGTACCAGATTTGCTTGATTCAGGCTTTTTTTTACCAAGACTCTTCTACCTTGCCAGACTTAGAATCCTAGTTCCCATCAACAACACAAAGTTAAACTGTGTGAGTTTACCCTTATATTTCCTAAATTACCAGTCTTCTCTTTAGTCCCTCATGTAACATAATGTAAAAAGTTTTGCATCTCCCATTCTTTTTAACTTCCATGAATTTCATGGAATTCAATTAACTTCAAGGTCACTCAGAAAGAGAACAGATACACTTTCTGCTATCAATGTGAGTAAATCCTGAAGACAGCAAAATCCTGCACATCTTTAAATTTTAGCACAGGAGCCAAAAACACCTAATACTTGGGCACTTATTGTGTACCATGCCAAATTCTAAGTAATTTACAAATTGGATTAGCCTCTTTAGGCCTCACAAAACCCTCATGAGGTACTCATTATTATTATTATCCCCATTTTATAAATGAGGATAACAGACACAGCTGGGCTAGATATCATGCCCAAAGTCACTAAGCTAGTAAGCTGTAGAACCAGGGCTCCAGCTCAAGCAGTCTGGCTCTAGAGCCTCGGCTTCTCACCACACCCTGCACAAAAGTCTGAAAAATCAACATCAGCAAATTACCTTTCAGTATCTTACCTCTTGTGGTTGTATCTCTGGCTGTGCAAGCTCCATAAGACACTCTGGGAAGATAAAAATAATTTAAATAAATACTAGTTAAACTAAGTTTTTAGACAGATCACAACTACAACTCATTCCAGTGACATAGTCCAAAAGACCCATAAGAGTAACAGAAAAAGTACAATTAAGTATACTGATGGCAAGAGTAATTCTAACTATTGCTTGCTGGTCAAAAGCATATGGTCTGAGGCTAGCTAAAGCTAGTAGCTCTTCTTATTTAAGACACAATGAAAATCAAGTTTTAGTTAAAAACTCATTTCTGATTGAAAATAAGACTATCTCCTCTTACCCACAAACACAGCTTTTTTCAGGTTAAAATTACAGCTCAAGTCCCATGGGATAAAAAAATTAGTAATCTCAGCTTACAAACTACTTACAAGCCCCTTTAAGGCTAGGAGGGGGTAAGAAAGTGAAGATACTGAAGCACCAGAGTTAGTAGTAAGAAGTAAAAAAAATAAACATGGAAAGCAATATGACTCCTGCTTGTGGCTACCAGAACCCTGCCTGGACTACCTCTTTCAAAGAGGTATTTCTTTAATAAATTCAACTTCAGAAAACAAAAGTGACATTTGCTCAAAATATTTCTTCCCCAAGAAAATGGTAATTTGAAAAGTATATTTCCTTTACTAATTTTCACAATTTTTTCCCTGAATCAAGATTTTAATCTTATTTACATTCTCATTCTACTAGTATTGGATTCTACTATAACTTACATTTTAAACAACAGTTTTAAACAGAATTATCCTACTAGTCGTTTAACAGAGGCGTTCATTCAAATTCCATAAATGTCTCATTTTAACCAATGTACTGTCTACAAAAGGTCACTCTGTAAATCACAGCAATAAAGTCTAGAGATGTTTTAGAAACCTAGGCTTATCCTGTAATAAAAATGTCCGTGCATGTTTCTAACAAATTAAAATAAGGCAATCATTGCACAATATTTGATTCACTTTGGGTGTTAAAATGTTAAAATGTGCAACAACTATAAAGAATTTCAGAGATCATAACAAACCTGACTCTTTGACAGATTCCGTCTTCAAAAATTGTTTTTTCTTCTCTGATTGTATTAGCATTTCTTCCTCCACTGGTGCTTCTTTTTCCCTGGCAGTTTTGGGAACTGGGATACTTTCAAAATAGCCTGAGTTCAGCAATTTAGACAGTAGATCTTTCAAGTGTTTGTCTAAGAAAGAGTGATTAAGACAGTTATCACATAACCTGATAGTTCACCGAAAATTACTAGGAAAAGAAATCCTAATTTTATCCTAGTTATAGTATGTCATTACAATAGTTTACATTTTGGTGACTGAAGAACTTGTCAGTTCTTCTTGTCAGACCATGAAAAGTAAACATGCAGTCCATCTTTATTTTATGCAGAATCAATATAAATTTTAAAGATCAGAATCTCACAGTTCAGTAAGTCACTCAAGTTTCACTGGACCTCCATTTTCACCATTCGAAATATAACTAAAATTCAGAGACTCCAATCAAAGACTCTAATGTCACAAAAACACACATCTATTTCCTGAGCTGAGAAACAAGTCATTCTTCCCATCTACTCTCAAGACATTACAACTAGCAACTACTCAATCTTCCTCCAAGTAATGAAGGCATTAAAGAAGGAAAAGACTGTTCCTCAAACATAACCCTATCTACTATATAGGGTTTTCTAGTAGATAGGGTTTGAAAGTTCTATCTTGGAAATCTCTATTAGATTAATAACTAATACTACTTTATTACAAAATCCTATCTGGGACAATCTCTGAAATATCTTTAAGGTACAAAATTCATGATTAAAATTTTATTCTTCTTATGCTTGTAAGCCCAGTGATTTGGGAGGCTGAGGTGGAAGGATCACTTGAGGCCAAGAGTTCAAAACCACCCTGGGCAATATAATGAGATTCCCGTCTCCAAAAACTTAAAAAAATAAATAAAATTTTAGCCAGGTATGGTGGTGTGTGCTATGTATTCCCAGCTACATAGAAGGCTGAAGTGGGAAGAAAGCTTGAGCCCAAGAGTTGGAGGCTGCAGTGAGCCATGATTATGCCACTGCACTCCAGTCTGGGTGACAGGGCGAGACCCCAACTCAAAAAAAAAAAAGTTATACTCAAGCTATCCTATAAGTCACTCCTATCACACAATGATTTAATGATCAAGAAAAATCTTAAAATGATGTTAAAGTCACTAAACTACAAACAGATCTAGTCATCTTAAGTATCTACTAAAAACATAATTCCCAAACTAAGCAGATTTCCATACTTGATTTGAGTCTATTATTCCTTTCATAGGATTACCATGACATAGATCGTCTTCTCTTAAAATCTGCTTTCAAGCATAATTTGCAAACAAAATTCACCTATTTTAAGTGTACGGTTTTACAGATATGTAGTCATGTAACCACCAGAACCATGAAAGAGCATTTCATCAACCCCAAAAGTTACTTCATGCTCCTTTTGCAATTAACCCTCTCCCCTGACCTCCTGGCAATTGGAAACCTGCTATCATTCTAGTTATGTCCTTTCTAGAGTTTCATATAAATAAAATCACACAACATGTACTCATTTTATGTCTGGCTTCTTTCACTCAGCATAATTATTTTGAGATTCATCCATGTTGTTGCATGTATCAATAGTTCATTCCTTTTTTTTTTTTTTGAGTTGGAGTCTCACTCTGTCGCCCAGACTGGAGTGCAGCGGCCGCTCCCAGCCACGGCAGCCTCGACCTGCAGGGCTCCGGCAATCCTTCCACCTCAGACTTCCGAGTAGCTGGAACTACAGGCGCGCGCTACCACACCCGGTTAATTTTTGATTTATTGTAGAGATGAGGTCTCGCCAAGTTGCCCAGGCGGGTTTCAAACCCGCGGGCTCAGGCAATCCACTCACCTTGGCCTCCCAAAGTACTGGGTTACAGGCTGAGTCACCGAGCCCAGCCTCATTCCTTTTTTTATTGATGAGTAGAAGCAACTGTATGGACACATCATATTTTGTTTATCAATTTATCAGTTGAATAAAGTTAGTATGAACATTCACCTATAAGTACAATACACATTTTCATTTATCTTAGGTACTAGAAGTGTAATTGCTTGATTGTATGGTAAGTGTACGCTTCATTGTTAAGAAATTGCCGAACTATTTTCTAAACTAATTTAGTATCATTTTGCATTCTAACCAGGAAATAAATGTTTAATTGTGACTTAAACTTGAACAAACTTAGAAATCTTGAGATAGTTCCAGATACTTGGAAAATTTTTAAAAAGCAAGCAATCACTGGTAACAAAAATGTTTACTATCCTCTAGTGAGTTTTCATTATTCCAAGCTAGTACATAAAGCTATGTACTTCATGTCCAGCCATTTATACTTGGTCATTTGGTCAAAGGCTATTTAGGAAGCCAAAAGGACTCTCTCTCCAGGTCATTTTCAAATCAACAAATGACAATGTTTCAACAGACTCTGAAGTCAAACTCCTCATATTCTCTTAGGCTGCTCTGGTAACTGAGCTTTGATACCACACTGTGTAGATTTAAGATTCCTATATAGAACAGGTATTACCATGCAGAATAGAGAAATGAACCCCAAAATGATCAAGCTAGTATTGAAGCCAGCACTAGTACTTAGCTCTGTTCCCAAATCATACTGACTTTCCACTTCAAAACTTTCCCTAAATTCAATTTTGGAAACTAGGATTATACAATAGCTGCTTTTAACAGAGCTAAACAGAGGGATCATTCTCCCAATGAATATAGTATTGTCAGACATGTAAGTTCTGATGGACTGACACAGTTTTAGACCCTCAATATCATACTAAACTTCTAGACATAAAGTTTAGTATTTACTGCATAAGTCCAGAATAGAGAAAACTCACATGTCGTTCCTACCACTGCTTTCTCACTACCTTCCAAAAGGTCCCAAAAGTACAAGGATGACTGCTCCATCTGGTCTTCAACACTGACAAGGAAAAGCAGCAGCAGAACAAAGTGGCTTTAGAAGTACATCTACATATATGGAGCAGTACAATGTATGCAATATAACCCAATAACAATCAAGACATTCAAATGTTCATTCTCTTTTTACCTTCTGGAAATAAAAAAATTGAAATTTATACACAGTGACTAAAATACCTATTTGTAGATTTTAAATGTACAACTTTTTCCTTAAAACAACTAAAATAAGAATTTTATCAAATATTATTAAAGAATAAACCAAAAAGAGTTTAAAGCTGCCAGCGCAGTATCATTCGTTATCAAGTATATGCTCTAGATGGAAAAACAGTCGAGTGGAAACATAAGAGCTGCATTTGACTTTAATTTAAAGAGAGCAGCTTCTTTTGTAAAATATGCTTTGCTTACACTTCATATATTAAAGCTACATTCCCTGAACCCACAAAAGTGAAGTAGGAGAAGGAAGCAACTATAAAAGTAATAATGAGGGAGTAGACTATCAGCAGAGAAATACAATGACATATAGCTATTTACAGGCAACTAAAAGTTTTATTAGGCTTCTTCCTATCAGAGGTTGATTTCTAATAATGGTTGAAATCTGACTCTATTTTAGCATGGCCAACAGACACAAAGTTGGAACAACCTGTATCTAGCAAGCAAAGGCACAGGCATCTGTCTCTTAGCTGATTCATATCATCAAAACAAAATAGCAAGTGGGCAGCTATAAGGGGAAAAAACTGGATAGCCTCAATTTGCAAGTTTTCTATTTTAAATTATCAAATGTATTTCTCAGTAGTTACTGCATAATAAGAACACCAAATAATTCTTACTTTCAAAGTTTAATGATACCGGCCAAGCTAAATCTTATTTACCTCTAAGTATAGGAGGAATAAGAAAGCAAAGACTGAAAAAAATTACAAAAAATAAAGTTTTAGGAATATATATCAATACAGTTAATACTTATATAGAGTTAAAATTTGATGATCAGACATTACTTTAAAAATCAGTGTTACAATAAGAAGCATGTTAAATGAGACCACTCAAGTTCTCATTCCTTCTAGACAGTCAGGGCCAGCCAAGGTTTCCCATGCTGAATCAAATTAATGTCATCTTAGTAAATTACTAACACTTTCTCTCTAAATATATGTACGGTGCATATACATATATATGTATATATACACACATAAATACACTAAAAAACTAGATAGAAGTGTCACATGTTTTACAGCAGGAAAATCTTTTCATTAGCTTACCTCAGGCTTTCATTTCTTTCAGGGCAGGTCAGTTTTGAAAACTTAATGAGGTAGTCAAGTTCTTTTGAAGGCAAATACACTGCACCATTCAAACCCCCTGTGAAGTCTTTTTGTACATGTTCCTGTGTCAAGTTCTGTAATACATACTGAACTTGAAGTATAGTTCGAAGTTTTTTCTTCTCAGCCTCAAGTTTTAGCATGTGCTCCCTTCTCTGGGCCTTCTTCTGGGCTTTAAGTAGCTGTTAAAACAAATGTTAATTAAGGTTGACAACTCCACACCATCCCATATTAGCAATACATATTCTACCAAGTCTAACCTCAAATAGCTGAGATTAGATGGCAAATCTCATGACTGTCAAACCATCAGTTTGTTTAACTCCTGTCTCCTTTTTGGATCAAATAAGTCACTAAGTAGTAAATTGGTTTGTCTCCGGTAACCAGAGCCAAAGGAGCCCAAATAGATTTCCAAATCCAGGTTATCCCTAGTACATCTAATATAACCACAATAAGAAGCAATCACTGATGTCTCTATTAATCACACAATTTTGCTCTTCCATATTTATGTACATTAAACCTTTTTTAGGCCAAATATTTTAATGTCTTAGTTTAGGGTTTTGTTTTGTTTAATATCTTAGTTTGGGGTTTTGTTTTGTTCCAAACTAAAATGGTCAGTTTTCAACCAACTGGCTAAAACATAAGGAATTGAAAAGCTAATAAACATAAACTATCTTACAAATGTATTGCCAAAAGACAACCACAGCAAGCATTTTTTTTTTTTAAAGTAAAATTAAAGATATTTTCAGTAATAGTTTGCCCCATCAGTCTGGAGTTATATCCTCCAATATTTAGCTAACAAAACAGATATGAAAAACTACCAAAACTTAAGTGTTCCCTAACTACACAACACGAGTATGTAGATTGAGCAGCCCTGGGTCTATCCTAAAGCTCCAAATTATATCTTTTTTTTTTTTTTTTGAGTTGGAGTCTCACTCTGTCACCCAGACTGGAGTGCAGTGGCATACTCACGGCCTCCTGGGTTCAGACGATCCTTCCACCTCAGCCTTCCAACTAGCTGGAACTACAGGCATGAGCCACCACGCTCAGCTAATTTTTTTTATTTATTGTAGAAATGAGGTCTCGCCAAGTTGCCCAGGCTGGCCTCAAACCCCTGGGCTCAATTCTCTCATCCTGCCTCCCAAAGTGCTAGGATTACAGGCGTAAGCCACCACACCTGGACAAATTACAATATTGTAAAGTCTGACATAATATATGAGTTACTGAAGAGGCTTACTATTTAACTAAGTACCATCTGTTTCCAACAAAAAGCCTAAAAGATCTTTCCCCCTATAGTTTTTCTGATTGTAATGTTACTGTCATATTGGATATTTCCTAAGGTATAAAGAATACAAAAAAAAACCCTAAAAGATTTTCCTATAGATGGGTTAAAGTACTTTGATATGGCATCAATATTTTATACACTGTAAAAGAAATATTCATGAATCCTAACAGATTAAAATTAGAGGAGTAACCTCAAGAAAAAAACTTATTTAAAATAAATATATATAATTGATCCCTTTCTAGAGGGTATGGAAGCAACATAAAAGCTATCACCAAGAACAGAAAGATAATAAGCAAAGCTAAAATGTTGAAAATGAGACCATGTGTGGTGGTACACACCTGTAGTCCCAGCTATTCAAGAAGTTGAGGCAGCAGGATCACCTGATCCCAGGGGGTTGAGGCTGCTGTGAAGTGTGATCATGCCAACGCCCTTTAGCCTGGGCGACACGACACAGTGAAACCCTGACTCCAAAAAATAAAAAATAAAAGAAACTGAGAATAAAAGACTGATTGAAGGTTATGTGGGCAAGCATATTTTCTCAGGATGGTAAAGGCCCAGTAAGGCTTTTACCAAGACCTCCATATAGACCAATAACACCAAAACTCCAGGATTCTGTGTCTGCTTGGGAAATGTAAAGGAAGAGGGAGGTGGCACTTCTAGCTCTCCAAGACAGTTGGGTTCTTTTGGACACAGTTTAATCACAGTACAGGGAAAGGCAATTGATTCTCAGGGTATTTTTCTCAGGATTATTGCACATGATTATCTCAGATTTCTTTTCAGCCAACCACCCAAGCTGGATTAGGTGTTCCTACAGGCTCATGCCACCCTGAACTTCTCCTATCAAGGTATTTATCACATAAATGGCTATCATTTTATTCATCTGTACCCAGAATGACAGGAACCATATCTGTTCCTCACCAAAATATCACTAATGCTCAAACCAGAGCCTGACACATGAAGGAACTTCACATTTTTGTTGAATAAAAATCAAGTATCAAGAAAATCTCCCAGGTCATGATCTCATGTCATGAAAAGTCACTGACAACAGCCTATTTCTTCTTATTTAGGTGGAAACTAGGAGGGTAGGTTAGTTTTCTTCTCTTCTTCCAGTTGAGGACCAGTTTGGAAAGATGGAGAACATAAGAAGTACACTACTCTCAACCAACAGTACTGAATGTAGAATTTATCTTCTAAACCAAGACATACAGTGATGACTCCCTACCAAGGGATGGAGCTCATCTCATGAGGATGAAGAACGTGATGGGACTGTAAAGAAAGGCTTCCAACTTTAGTTTGAAGGGAAAAAATGTAAAATGAGACTATTTATACCTAGGGTTAAAAAATCAAGTGAAATAGCATAGGTACTTGAAGTTGTTTTTTTTTTTTTTTAATCTAAAAAGAAAAGAATACCATATATTAGAAAAACATATACCAGAATGGAAAACTAAAATTTGCTTGGGTAACTTTGAGCAAACAGAGAAGATAGGAAAGTTTAAGCATCATAAAAGTATATCTCTAACCATACTTTTAGTTCTTAAACAAGAATTAAGATGGTAGATGTCTTTAATTTTTGATGCCAGAGGAATGGAGAATATATTAGTTCACTATAAAGAATCATAAAATAAAAGAGACTCTCTTATGAGACAGGTTTCCCACCCCAGGAATGAGTTTATTTAAAATGTTCTCAGTCGGGCTTGGTGACTCAGCCTGTAATCCCAGTACTTCAGGAGGCCGAGGCAAGTGGATTGGTTCAAGATTAGCCCAGGCAACTGGGCAAGACCTCATCTCTACAATAAATTTTTAAAAATTAGCCAGGCATGGTACGCACACCTGTAGTTCCAGCTACTTGGAAGGTTAAGGTGGAAGGATGGCTGGCGCCCAGCAGGTCAACACTGAGGTGGCCGTGAGTGTACCACCGCACTCCAGTCTGGGTGACGGCATGAGAGGTCAACTCAAAAAAAAAAAAATGTTCTCAACTATTAGAACATGACCGTTAAAGGACCTTCTAATGCTAAGATACTGAAACAGTGAAGATACTTCATTAAGAAATGCTAAGACTTCATATTAATTATTGATTAAATTTGTCAAATAAAGGTCTGAAATGCTAACACAGAGAACCAAACAAGTAGTGAGGCCAGACTTAACTCTATTTAACACGAATTACAAATCTTCCTGATAACTTTCACGCTTTATTTATTTATTTATTTATTTATTTATTTATTTATTTGAGTAGGAGTCTCACTCTGTCACTCAGGCTAGAGTACAGTGGCACATTCATGGCCACTGCAGCCTCGACCCACTGGACTCAGGTGATCTTTCCACCTCAACCTTCCAAGCAGTTGGAACTACAGACACACACCACCACACCCAACTAATTTTTTTTATTTACTGTAGAGACGAGGTCTCGTCAAGTTGCTCAGGCTGGTCTCGAGCCCCTGAGCTCAGGCAATCCTCTTGTCTCCGCCTCCCAAAAGCATCGGGATTACAGGCATGAGCCACTGCACCAGACAATTATCACACTTTCAAGAAAAGTATCAACTCTATGCTTCCTCATAAAGGCTTATGCCTTTAATACCAGCATCTGGGAGACAAGAGGAATGACTGAGCCCAGGGGTTCGAGACTAGCCTGAGCAACATGGCGAGACTTCATCTCTACAATAAATAAATAAATAAATAGCCAGACATGGTGGTGCATACCTATAGTTCCAGCTACTTGGAAAGCAGAGGCAGGCTTGCCTGAGCCCAACATGCCACTGCACTCCAGCCTGAGCAACAGAGTGAGATTCCTAATCCAAAAAAAAAAAAAAACTAAACTTAAGTCTGTATTATATAAATATGCAAGCCTGTATTCTAAAATATCTTTAATAAATAGACCTGTCAAAATAGTTTTTATTCCTTTTTCAATAATTTCTATAATTCATTAAAAAAAAACACACATTAGATACTCTAACAGATTACACTAATACTCTATTCACAGTGTCTCATATTCAGATGCCATTTGTTCCCCTGAGACTACAGAAATCTGAAAAAACTAGTTCTTCAATAGTTATCCTCAGTTCTCATCCCCAATAAAATATCAGCAGAAACTAAGTGGATGGTAATGGAACACCATTATTACACAACAACAAACTGACATTTTCTTCAAGATCATTCATTAAACTAATTTCAGGAAAACCAAAGAAAACATACTCACATCTAGGCTCAGTCCAGAAAAGGTTTTCTGAAGCTCCTTGGCAAATTCCAAATTATGGAGCACTTCTTCATATTTCTCTACTGCTTCCTACCAAACAGGATAAGGAAACATCAATTTTGTGACCTTTTAAGCATAAATATGTAAAAAATAAGTGTTCCTTAAATACAACAAAAGAGATTTAAGACCTTATGAACTAGACATTTACCATACATACCCAGAAAAGTACTATCTAAGCAAAAAGTATGGAGAAAGAGTATTAGAAGTTATTGAAAGTTGTATTTAAAAAATCAATTTTAAGGGCTAGGTATGGTTGTTCACTCCTGTAATCTCAGCACCTGGGTAGGCCAAGATGGGAGGACTGTTTGAGCCCCAGAGTTCAAGATCAGCTTAGGCAACATAATAAGACCTAATCTCAACCAAAAAACAAAACAAAAAAAATTAGCCAGGCATGGTGGCACATGCCTGTTGTCCTAGTTACTTGGGAGGCTAAGGTGGGAGGATCACCTGAGCTCAGGAAGTCAAAGCTGTAGTGAGCTGTGACTATGCCACTGTACACCAACCTGAATGACAGACATCCCGACTCAAAAAAATAAATACACTTAAATTAAATTTTAAGACCAGGCACAGTAGCTCATGCCTGTAACCCAGCTGGGAAGATTGCTTAAGCCAAGAAGTTTGAGACCAGCCAAGGCAACATAGCAAAACCTCATCTCCACAAAAAATCAAAAATGTAGTCAGGCATAGTGGTGCATGCCTGTAGTCCCAGTTACTCAGAAGGCTGAGGCAGAAGGATCACTTGAGCCCAGGAGGTCAATGCTGTGGTGAGCCATGATGGGTGGAAAAAAAGACTTGTAAATAATTACCCATAAAAGGCAAAAATTAAATATTATAACAGAAATAACAAGCAATGTCCTACAGAAAGTTTAAAGGAACAAATTTTTTAAGATTTCACAGATGGGGGGAGGGAGATGGGATTAACAGTAGCAAATATCTGTCTGGGAATGGGGAAACACCCCATATCAACAGGGTGCCTGAATGAAACGCAATTGTATACCTAACCCTTAACTGTACCCCACAACTTCACAATAAAAAAAAAAGAGAGAAAAAAAAAAGATTTCACAGATGAGTAAAATTGAAAATTAGAAAAGAGGTAGGCTTTTCCTGGAACTCAAATCTATATGGAAGAAGAAAGGACCAATCTGGAACAGAACAAGACAGGGAACTTGCCCAACCAGAAAAAGACATATTATAAAGTCTCAAAAATTAAAATAGTATAGTATTCCGCTCCTAGGCATGTACTCAAAAGAAATAAAATATATGTCCACATAACGACTTGGAGGGAAAAAAAATACATACACACACACACACACACACATATATATATATAGCAGCATTACTCATAATAGCCCTAAATATAAACAAAATGTGGTACATCCATACACTGGAATACTAGTCAGCAATAAAAAGAAATGGAATACTGATACATGACATTAAATAGATACATCTCAAAAATAGCATGCTAAGTGAAAGAAGTCAGACACAAAGTATTTTATTTCACATGAAATATTCAAAAAAGACAAATTCATAGAGATAAAAAGCACATCAGAACACAAAAGAGAACTTTGGGGGCAGATGTAATAGAAATACTCTAGTTTGGTTATGGTGATAGTTGTAAAACTCTACAACTTTACTATAAATCACTAAACTGTACACTTACAAGTGTACAGTTGCACTTATATTTTTTGTGGCATGTACATTATAGTTCAATAAAGTTATTGAAAAAAATAGTCTGATAATACTGTCTTTATAAAGGATCTGGGCATGGTGACTGATGCCTGTAATCCCCACACTTTGGAAGGCAGAGGTGAGAGGATTGTCTGAGCCACGCATTCAAAACCAGCCTAGGCAACATGGCAAGACCTTCTCTCTACAATATATCTTCACCCAAAAAATTAGCTGGGCATGGCGGCACATGCCTGTAGTTCCAGCTACTTGGAAGGCTGAAGCAGAAGAATCACCTGAACCCAGTAGTTGAAGCTGTGGTGACAGTGGCATGCCACTGCACTCCAGCCTGGGCAATAGAGTGAGACTCTGACTCAAAAAAAAAAAAGAAAAAAGAAAGAAGGAAAGAAAGAAAAAAAAAGTTTGTATAAAGTTATAGAGTAATAATAGTACCTTCTGTGTACTATCAATATTAGTACAAATCTGTACAATAATTTTGGAAAACAGGTATTTTTATTTATAAAGTTAACTACAGGCACACCCTACAGCCTAAAGATAAGAATATAGCCTGAAAATCTTACACCTGTGTCTCAATAACACATAAGATTTGTCTAAGCAGAATTGTTAGACAAATCTTATGTCTAAGCAGAATTGCAAACTCAAGCACCCATCTATTTACAGACTACTACTAAGTAGAGAAAAACAAATGAAATATAGGTAGCTGCATTAATATTTTTTAAAAATATTGTAATCCCAGCACTTGGGAGGCAGAGGCGAGAGGAATGCCTGAGCTCAGGGATCTGAGACCAGCCTGGCAACATGATGAGACCCTGTCTCTACAATAAATCAAAAAATCAGCCAGGCATGATTGTGCATGCCTGTGGTTCCAGCTCATGCCTGTCATCCCAGCACTTTGGGAGGCCTAGGTGGGCAGATTGCTTGAGCCCAGGAGTTTGAGACCACCCTGGGCAATGTAGCCAAACAGATCTACAAAAAATTAGGTGGGCATGGTGGCAGGCACCTATAGCCCCCAGCTACTCAGGATGCTGAGAAGGAAGGATCTGCCTAGACCAGGTTGAGGCTGTTACTAGCTGTGATCATGTGATCATGCCACTACACTCCAGCCTAGGAGACAGAGACCCCAACTCAAAAAAAAAAAAAATACTCAACATAATGAATGAAAAAGACAAACTGCAGTATATATAACATAATACTATTTATTACAATGTACAAAATAGCAACTCTAACAGATTTAAGGGTAATACACTTGTGCTATTAAAATAAAAGTGAAAAGTTCAGGGTCATGGTTAAGGAAAGAGAAAGTACTGTACTAAAAAGGAGCTTCAACAGTGTTGGTAATGTACTATTTGAGTTGAGAGATTGATGCTTGCTTTCTTATGTGTTATAACTTATGAAACATTTTGTTTGGACCATATATTTTCTAGTAAAACGTTAGCAAGGGTTTCCTGCTACAGAAACAAGAATGGGCAGATAACGTACCCAGAGTGTAGTCTCCAGAGGGATATAAAACTAGAAAAAAGTACTCCTCCATACCCACTCCCAAATGGTATTAATGTAATTCAAGTACAGCAGGAATCAGACAGGAACTACCTCAACCTTCCATCATGTAACATGGACCTACCCTTTCATTCTTTCTTTCTTTACACAGTGAAAAGTCTCCTTTTCACCTGTGCCCTGGATCCTATTCAATTCTGCCTTCATAAGAAGTCTTATTCTCTAATTCCCTCATTAATGTCTTCTAAGAGAGAGCTGCTCCCTCTCTGTTGATGCTTAAATCAGCATTTTAAAAGTCCTAGTCAACTCCAATCTGAAGAAAAAAATCATAAGTTCCTCTCTGATAACTACTTCCCTCCAGTCTAAGACAAATTTCAGAAGTGTTTCAGTCTCCATTTCTTCAGCTCTCATCATCTGGAATCTGTCTCTGCCATTCCACCAGAACTGTTTTAGCTGACGTCCTATCTTTAAAGCTATGGATCTCTTAGAGCTCTTATTTGGGGTGACTTCTCAGCAGCCTTCAACATAAAGGCAGACTCCTGTTCTACAAATACCTCTTTTTCATAACACTAAATTTCCATTTTTCAACCATTTCTCCAGCTGTTTATTTACCAGCAGTTTTTCCATTAACTTCTCTCACCTCTGTGTTTAGAATCTGTAAAATAGAATAGACCTACTTCATAGATATGCTGTACAATTTAAATGATTTAGTATGTACAAAGCACTCAGAATGATGCCTGACGCTAATACAGTGTTGTATTTTTTAGCCATTATTATCCAAATGTTAAATGTCAGAGTTCCTCAGGATTCTGTCCTAGGCTCATGTTCTGGTTTTTACATTCTCACCCAAGACAGTCTCATCTTTCCTAATGGTTTCAAATGGCTGCCCTACAGGCAATCTATTCCTAAACTAAACTTATCTTGCTCCAGACCCATTTATCAAAATACCTGCTAGTCACAGAAGTCTCACAGGCACATTAAAGTCAGTGACAGTCGGGCTCGGTGGCTCAGCCTGTAATCCCGTGCCTTTGGGAGGCTGAGGTGAGTGGATTGCCTGAGCCCGCGGGTTCGAGACCCGCCTGGGCAACTTGGCAAGACCTCATCTCTACAATAAATCAAAAAAATTAGTCAGGCATGGTAGCGCGTGCCTGTAGCTCCAGCTACATGGAAGGATGAGGCAGAAGGATCACTGGAGCCCAGCAGGTTGAGGCTGCAGTGGCCAGGAGTGGCCACTGCACTCCAGTCTGGGCAATAGAGTGAGACTCCAACTCAAAAAAATAAAAATTAAATTAAATAAATAAATAAATAAATAATGTCAGTGACACAAAACTGAGCTCTTATCCTACCTCAGTCTCCCAAAACCTCCTTCTACCGGTATTTCCAAGCTCAATACATAATCTTGCCACCCTTCCAACTGTTCAACCGCACTCAGCTCCACCATCCAATCCTATATCCAGTTCCCAAGCCATGTTGATTTCCCCTCTCAAATCTCTCTCAAATCCAGCTACTATATTCAAACTCCTCTGTATTACCTTAGTAGAGCTCTCATAATCACTCATCTAGACTACAAGCAACCCTTTTCTAGTCTCTTTCTATCCACACCTACCATCTCAAAACCACTTTTCACATTGCAAAGTGTTTTTTTTTACACTAAAAATCTGTAGTAGTTATTCTCTGCTTAAAACATATCTATGCTATTTCTGATGCTTAATGAAAAAGCACAGTCTTCAAAGTAGCATTAAAAAGACCCACATATCATGGCCTTCTCCTTCCAGCTTCATCACTCCATCCACACTGGCCCAGTTTCTTATGAAGGTTGTTTAAAAAAAAAAAAAAATTCCTTCACGTGCTAGTATCTGTCTAGCTTGCTGCCCTTCTTCCTATCACTCTTTCACTGGCTGTGTCCTATTCCTCATTTAGGCCTTAAGCTGTTCCTTTCTCAGGGAAACTGTCCTCAACTCTCTGGACTAGGCTAGACCCCTCATTAAAATCCCTTACCATTCTGTACTTTACACCTTCTTAACATCCATCATGTCTGCATTTGCTTACTCCCCACCTCTCTTCCCCATCACATTACAAACCCCAAGAGGGTAAAAGGATCACATTTGGCCCATAGGTATTACAATCCTAACATTAGGTTCAAGACTAAAATACACAGGCTTTATGATAGATTGGTAACATAAAGTTAGATTTCTTCTTTTAAACAGAAATTAAGCACAGCACCTCCTAGAATAGGTACTTCATATATTTTGTTGAATAAATAAAAGGTAGTTCAAAAGATGATCCTAGAGAGCCTCAAATACACTAAAGATTCTAAACAGAATTTAAAACTTTAGAACAGAATTTAAAACTTTAGAAAAAAGTTATACACTGAGAATTCTGTTTCAAGAAAAGGATATGAGAGGCAATGGGACTGGTGAACTGGAAAGTAAGATCTCCAAGATCTCAACTAAGAAGCTTATGAAAAGTTTAGGTGGTTTGCCTTGTCTAAGCCAGTAACAATGGAACCAAAAAAGAGAGAAGATTCCACGTTACTTAGTAAGTTTACAATAAATGCAGGATCAATGTTTAGCAGCAAGGGCTGGGTACCAAATCCTAATTATTCAACATCAAAAACTTCAGTGAATCCAAAGACTCCAAGTGCCCCCTGACTATACCTTGAGAACTATCGCTTGAACCTTGGCTCTCCACTTCAAATCCAGATCCGAACCAAAAAGCACTAAAGTTACAAATGTAACAAATTAAACCATTTAAATTGTAGAGTTACATTAAATTGGTACAAGCTAAACTGACTCTAAAAAAACTTCACTAGACATTTTTCTTACTATTTAAAAGAAGAAATCTAACTTTATGTTACCAATCTAACATAAAGCCTATGTATCTTAGTCTGGACAGGTTACTTTAGAGTTGCTACTTCAAAAAGGTTGCAAGAGCCACACAAAGTTTTATTTACAGTGTTACAAGTCTGTTGGATTAAAAAAGAAACTCAAACAATTTATCCCAAATAAGACTGAAAATACAGGATCAAACCTAATACAACTAAAGCAGTACTTGAAGGAACATTATTATTATTATTATTATTTTAAACTGGGGTCTTACTCTATTGCCCAGGCTGTAATGCAGAGGCATGATCACGGCTCACCACAGCCTCAACATCCTGGACACAGGCAATCCTTCCACCTCAGCCTCCCGAGTAGCTGTGATTACAGAAGTACACCATCATGCTGGCTAATTTTTTATTTTTTATAGAGACAAGGTCTCTCTATGTTGCCCAGACTGGTCTCGAATTCAAGCAATCCTCCTGCCTCAGTCTACCAAAGTACTGGAATTACAGGTATGAACCACTGCACCCAGCCTAAGCTTTCATTAAAAACTATTTCATCTTAACCTATATAAATAGATTTTCAAAACTACATGAAATTAGTGATTTTCAAGGAAGAGTTCTTTAAAAATTGATTCCAAATGCCAGGCAAGGCAGCCTATGCCTGTAACCCCAACACTTTTGGAGGCCAAGATGAAATGTTTGCCTGAGCCCAGGAGTTCAGGGTTCGAGACCAGTTTGAGCAATTTGGTGAGACATCATCTCTACAGTAAATTTAAAAATTAGCCAGGCATGGTGGTTCACGCCTGTAGTCCTAGCTACTTAGAAGGCTGAAGCAGAAAGATCACCTGAACCCAGAAGACTGAGGTTGCAGTAGCCATGAGTGTGCTACTGCACTCCAACCTAGGTGACAGAGTAAGACTCCAACTCAAAAAAAAAAAAAATTGACTCCGAAAGAAGAAATCTAAACAAAACAGATTTCCGAAGAAAAAATAGAGAATATTTTCAAAGAACACCCACCCCAAAAAGAACCAGGCTTATACCTAACCCTGAATTGTAACCCACATCTCTAAAATAAAAATAAAAAAGAAAGAACCAGCCTCAGAGAGTTTCACAAAGAAATGCAACCAAAATTTAAAGACCATGTATTTAAAAAAAAAACAACAAAAAAAAAAACACTGTTCATAATATTTTTAAAAGTAGGGCTGTATGAATAGGCGGAGCACAGAGAACTTTTAGGGCAATGAAACTATTCTATATATTATAATGGATACATTTGCATTTGTCAAGACCCATAGAGCCAGGTGTGGTGGCTGGAGTCTATAATCCCAGCTACTTGGGAGGGTGAGGCAGGAAGATCACTTCAGGACAAGAGTTTGAGATCAGCCTGGGACAATATAGTGACACTCTGTTTCTAAAAATAAATAATAAAATAAAATTAGCTAGTCTTGATGGCACACTTCTATAGTGAAAGTGGGCTGGATAAAGAAAAAGTGGTACATATATACAATGCAATATTATGTAACCATAAAGAAGAACAAAATCATGTTCTCCAGAAGCAGTGGAGACCATCATACTAAGTGAACTATCACAGAAACAAAGAACTGAATATCACATGTTCTCACTCATAAGCCAGTCCTCATCACTGGTCACACCAGCACAAGGATGGGATCAGCAGATGCTGGACACTGCTAGAGGAGGGAAGAAGGGAGGGAACACATGGTATCAGAGGAAAAGAGGGCCAGCTAGAAGCCCGAATGTCCATCACCTGCAGACAACCTACTTAAGTAGTAAATCCCCACCTGTACACCAGAACTCTAAAAAAAATAAGCCACAGATTGTTCAGTACCAAGAGTGAATCTTAATGTAATCTGTGGGTGCTGAGTGATGATGATGTGTCAATATAGGTTCATCAAGAGTAATGAATGGACTCCTCTGGTGTGGGATGTGGATAGGGAGGAGGCTGTGCATGTGTGGGGTGAGGGGTACATGAGAACTCGCTATACTTTCTGCTCAATTTTCCTATAAATCAAAAACTGCTTTAGAAACATTAAAAAAATAAGAGGAGGCAAAAATAAAGGTCCCAAAAAGTGTCTACAGTAAGCTAAGGTTGTATAGAAAATGTAGAAGGATGTTTGTTCATACAGGCCAAAAGAAATTCTGGAAGGAGATATAATAATCTAAGCCAGGCACTATGGCTTATCCCAGCACTGGAGGCCAAGGCTGTGGTGAACTGTGATAAAGCCACTGCACTCCAGTCTGGGCAGCAGTGAGATAATCTATTCACAATCATTATGTAGTAAGATGAGAACAGAAAAGATTATTAGGGGTGAAAGAAAAACTTCATTTATGCCAGGCACAGTGGTTTGTGCCTATAATCCCAGCTACTCAGGAAGCTGAGGCAAGAAGATTGAGATCAGCTAGACAATACTGCAAGACTCGTTTCTAATTATAAATACATAAATCTGCATCTTTTAAAATATTCCCTACTTTCTGAACTATGTAAAGCACTTAACAAAAGAGAGAGAGAGAGAGAGAGAGAGATAGGGGCTCACTCTGTTACCCAGGCTGGAGTGCAATGGCACAATCATAGCTCACCGTAGTCTCAAACTCCTGGGATCAAGCAATTCTGCCTCAGCCTCACAAGTAGCTAAGAAAACAGGTATGTGTGACCACACCTGGCTTTTTTTTTTTTTTTTTAACCAGCTCAGGCTGGTTTCAAACTCCTGACCTCAAGCAATCCTCCTGCCTCAGCCTCCCAAAGAGTGGGATGGCAGGTATGAGCCACCGTATCCAGAATCAATTTTAAAAACTAAACTTAGAGCTTTTTAACCAACTACTATAAAATCAACATACCTCATAATCAACACAAAGCACTTTGCTTTATTGCACTTTGCAGATATCGTATTTTATTGCACTTTGCAGATATTGCATTTTTTATAAACTGAAGGTGTGTGTCAACCCTGTGTGTGAGCAAATCTATCAATGTCATTTTCCAATAGCATGTGTTCCCTTTGTGTCTGTCACATTTTAATAACTCTCCATGTTTCAAGCTTTATCAGCATCTTATACCTGTTATGGTGAGCTGTAATCAGTAATCTTTGATGTTACTACGATAATTGTTTGACGGCAAACTTAATTGATAAATATGTGTGTTCTGACTACTCAATCAACATGCCATTCACGCATCACCCTCTCTCTCCTCAGGCCTCTCCATTCCCTGAGACTCAATATTGAAATTAGGCCAATTAATAACCCAGGGCAAGGAAGAATGGAACATCTCTTACTTTAAATCAAAAGCTAGAAATGATTAAGTTTAGCAAGGAAAACATCTCAAAACCTGAGATGGGGCAGGGCTCGGCGGCTCAGCCTGTAATCCCAGCACTTTGGGAGGCCGAGGCGAGTGGATTGCCTGAGCCTGTGGGTTCGAGATCCACTCAGGCAACTTGGCGACCTTGTCTGTACAATAAATCAAAAATTAGCTGGGCGTAGTAGCACACGCCTGTAGTTCCGGCTACTTGGAAGGCTGAGGTGGAAGGATCACAGGAGCCCAGCAAGTCGAGGCTGAGGTGGCTGGGAGCGTGCCACTGCCCTCCAGCCTGGGTGACAGAGTGAGAATCCAACTAAAAAAACAAAACAAAAAAACCTGAGATGGACCTCTTGCACTGAACTGTTAGCCAGGTTGCAAAAGGAAATTGAAAGTGTTCTTTTAGTAAACACATGATTGATAAGAAAGCAAAACAGACTATTAGTGATGTGAAAAAAAGTTTTCCTGGTCTAGACAGAAGATCAAACCAGCCACCACATTCCCTGAAGTCAAAGCCTAATCCAGAACAAGGCCTTAACTTTCTTCAGTTCTCTGAAGGATAAGAAAGGTGAGGAAGCTACAAGGAAAAGCTGGAAGCTGCAGCAGTTGGTTAAGGAAAGAAGTCATCTCCATAAGTGCACAGTAAAGCAGCAAGTACTGATGTAGAAGCAGCAGCAAGTTACCCAGAAGATCTAATTAACATCATTGATGAAAGTGGCTACAATGAACAGATTTTAAGCGTAGGTGAAGCAGTCTTCTATTGCAAAAAAAAAAAAAAAATGCTCTCTGTGGCTTCCATAGCTAGAGAGAAGTCAATGCCTAGTTCCAAAGTTTCAAAAGACAGGCTGACTCTCTTGTTAGAGGATAGTGCAACTGGTGACTTTAAGGGGAAGCTAATGCTCATTCGCCATTTAAAAAATCTTAGGGCCCATAAGAATTATGTTAAATCCACTCTGCCTGTGCTCTATAAGTGGAACAACAAAGCCTGGATGACAACACATCTATTTACAGCATGGTTTACTGAATATCAGAAGCCCGTTGTTGAGACCTACTTATCAGAAAAAAGTTTCTTTCAAAACAATTATTCACTGACAACACACCTATTTACCCAAGACCTCTGAAGCTGTACAAGGAGATAATATTATATCCAATACTTCACTCTGTAGTCCACAGAGCCAGGAGTCATTTTTACTTTCAAGTCTTATTGTTCAAAGAATACATTTTGTAAGGCTACAGTTGCCACAGATAGTGATTCCTCTGATGGATCTGGGCAAAGTGAATTGAAAAGCTTTTGGAAAGGATTTCTCACTCTAGGTGCCACTAAGAACATACGTGATTCATGGGAGCAAGTCAAAATATCAACACAACCAGGAGTTTGGAAGAAGTCGATTCCAATCTACATGGATGACTTTGATCGGTTCAAGACTTCAGTAGATGAAGTAACTGTGGATATGGTAGAAACAGAATTAGCATTAGGAATGAAGCCTGAAGACATGACTGAACTGCTGCCATCTCAGGATAAAAATTTAATGGATAAAAGTTGCTTCGCATGAACAATGAAAGTGGTTTTTTGAGATGGAATCTACTCCTGGTGAAGATACTATGAACACTGTTGAAAGGACAAAAAGGGTTTATAATATTACATAAACTTAGTTGAAAAAGTAGCAGCAGGATTTGAGAGGACAGACTCCAATTTTGAAAGAGGTTGGCTGGGCTCGGTGGTTCAGCCTGTAATCTCAGCACTTTGGGAAGCCAAGACGAGTGGATTGCCTGAGCCCGCGGGTTCAAGACCCACCTGGGCAAATTAGTGAGACGTCTCTACGATAAATAAAAAAAAAGGAGCTGGGCATGGTAGCACACACCTGTAGTTCCAGCTACTTGGAAGGCTGAGGCGGAAGGATCACCAGAGCCCAGCAGGGCGAGGCTGCGGTGGCCATGAGCATACCACTGCACTGAGTCTAGGCGACAGGGTGAGATTCCAACTCAAAAAAATTTTAAAACAAAAGAAAGAGGTTCCACTGTGGGTAAAATGCTATCCAACAGGATCATACACTACAGAGAAATACTTCATAAAAGGAAAAGTCAATTAATAGAGCCAACTTCACTGTTGTATTATTTTAAGAAATTGCCACAACCACTCCAACCTTCAGCAACCACCTCCCTGATCAGTCAGAAGCCAGCAACACCATGGTAAACCCTCCCCCAGGAAAAAGATTACCATTCTATGAAGGCACAGATTATTAGCACTTTTTTAAATAATAAAGAACTTTTTAATCAAAGTATGTACATTTTTTTTTTAGACATGCTACTGCACAATTAATAAACTACAGTATAATGTTAACACAACTTCTACATGCACTGGGAAACCAAAAAATGTGTGTAATTTGCTTTAGTGCAATATTCACTTTATTGTGGTGATCTGGAAGACAGTCTTTAATAAAACCTCCAAAGTATGCCTGCATCGACAGTAGTTCTCTGCAGATTAGATATTTTTCTTATGACTTACATGCATTTTCTAAATTTTCACTTTAAATATATATAGCTTGTATTACAATATGTGATTTTTTGAAAGTACCACAAACTAAATGCTTATTCATATCTAAAGTCCTAACATTCATTTTATATTTATAAATCTATATGTAATAAATGTTTTACATACCTACCACATGCTATACTCTATTCTAAGCACTAGGAATACAGCAATGAACAGACAGAATCCTCCCTACTTTCATGGAACTTGCACTGTAAGGGAAGGAGAGACAAACAAAATAAAATTTTACAAATTATCAGAGAAGCGCTGACTTCTATTTTAAAAAAAATAAAGCAAGAAAAAGAGCTAAGCAGCAGTGTGAACAGGCAAGAGGGAGTACACTGTGGTCACAACAGGTCTTACTGTGGGGGTACCTTAAAATAAAAATCTGAAGAAGGCCGGGAATTGAGGCATTTAAACATCTGGAGAAAGAATATGCCAGACAGTAGGAGCATCACGTGCAAAGGTCCTACAGCAAAAGTGTGTCTGGGATATTTAAGAGTCAGGATACGTGGAATGAGCTAGCAAGGAAGGAAGTGCAGGAAATGAAGTAAAGATGTAAAATGAAAGGGGAGGATCTTTTGTAGGGCTTTGTACCATACTACGGACATTTTACCACCCAGATGAAAACCAATGAGGACTTTTGAGCAGAGTAATAGCCATCTGACTTACATGAGAACAGGATGCCTGAGGCTACTTATGTTTAGAACATACTTGGAGAGGGCAGAAACACAAAAACCCGTGAGGAAGCTATTACAGTAATACAAAACATCGTGCAGCATAGACCAGGATGGCAAAAATGGAATTTATGAAAAATGGTCAGTTTCTTTATTTACTTAGAAGACAGAAATGACCAGACTTGCTAATAAGCTAGGCGTGAGGTATGAGGAGATCAGAGATAAGAAATTCACTGGAAGCTAAATACTGGGTACATAGGAACAACAGACAGTGGGGACGCTTTTTTTTTTTTTCTTTGAGTTGGAGTCTCACTCCATCACCTGGGCTGAAGTGCAGTGGCATGCTCCTGGCCACCGCAGCGTCACCTTGCTGGGCTCCAGTGATCTTTCTGCCTCAGCCTTCCAGGTAGCTGGAACTACAGGCATGCACAACCACACCCAGCTAATTTTTTTATTTATTGTAGAGATGAAGTCTCATCACGTTGCCCAGGCTAGTCTCAAACCCGGAGGTTCAGGCAATCAATCCTCTTGCCTCGGCCTCCCAAAGTGCTGGGATTATAAGCTTGAGCCCTGCGCCTGGCCAGTGGGGACTCTTAAAGGGGAAAAGGAGGGAGGGAGGGAGGCAAGGGTTAAAAAAATCTCTATTGGATACCATGTTCACTATTTGGGTGATGAACTCAACAGAAGCCCAAACTTTATCACAACACAATATACTCATGTAACAAACCTGCACATGTACTCCCATGAATTTAAAATAAAACATAATTTTTAAAAAAGAGAGAGAAGGCCGGGCTAGGTGGCTCAGCCTTAATCCCAGCACTTTGGGAGGCTGAGGTGAGTGGATTGCCTGAGCCC
>NW_007252902.1:493818-499349 GCF_000164805.1 Carlito syrichta | reverse complement strand
GGAAGGATCGCCGGAGCCCAGCAGGTTGAGGCTGCGGTGGCCGGGAGCAGCCACTGCACTCCAGTCTGGGTGACAGAGTGAGACTCCAACTCAAAAAAAAGAGAGAGAAATTCTTCAGGGTGCTGAGCAACTCCACCCTTTTAGCTGATCAAGCCATCAGATGACAAGATTAAAGGAAGAGCAAGTTTTAGGGAACAGGGAGAAATCAAGAGGCATCAGGCAACTGCACATAGAAGTATATTTCAAAGGACTGCTCCGTTGGCAATATAAATTGGGTAGTTGTCAGCATATTACTTAAGAAACCCAAGTTCATATATTTATTATAGAAGCAACATGTAGTGGTCAAAGGACAGTAATGAAATGAGATTGAAGTTTGCCTGGCTGGAGCAATGAAATACAACATGTCCTTGACATTTCTTAGAGACTGACCATGAGAACTATCAATCCTCCCATTCCATCATGTTTTCCAGAAATAAAGAATGTTACTGTAATTGGACACTTCATTCAAGGATATTTACACCAAGAAGTTTTATCACTTTGAGGGGTTTTTGTTGTGTTGTTTTGAGACAGTCTTGCCCTGCTGCCCAAGCTGGTGTGATCATAGCTCACTGCAGCCTAGAACTCCTGGGCTCAAGCAATCCTCCCATCTTAGGCTCCTGAGGTACCTGGGACTACAGGCAAATGCCACCACATCCAGCTAATTTTTGTATTTTTTATAGAGATGGGGGTCTCACTAGGTTGCCAAGGCTAGTTGTGAATTCCTCGAGCAATCCTCTTGCCTCAGCCTCTCAAAGTACAGGGATTACCGGCGTGAGCCACCAAGCCTAGCCTACTTTGAGAGTTACTGAACACACCATGACTACTTGAAAACAAAGCCATGTTGTAATGCTGGATGTCTAGCTAAGTCCTCTCACCAGCTAAGTGAGCACACCATTCTCAGAGCTCACAATTCAAAGCTGTGCCTCAGCAAAATTCTAATTTACTACATCACAAAAATTCTGGGTCAGTGAAGACGAGTCAATGTGGCAAGGGGAAAAGTCCTTGAATGCCAGTATCTACGATATATAACCAAAAATTTGAGTTGAAAAGCATAAAAGACAATAGACCCACAAGTAAGACCAAATAACTTTTGAAAAAATTTTGTCCCTTCTTAGCCAGGAGATGTTATCAGGTAAAAATGGCAGATTCAATGAAGTACTTTCTTCTTTCCATATTGCAAAAACTCTCCTTCACAAAGCAGAAAAAATTTGCAATTACCAGGTATACCATGGACAAGTTCAACAATGTAATTAAGAAAAGTAAACAGTCTAATGTTTATAGTAAGATTATGTTTTTTAAAGGTCTGATATCCACCAGATAAACACAACTCCTAAAAGGGGACATGGCAATCCAGCACAGGAAAGTGAGGGAAAACCATGAAAGGAATGAAGGGGAAGTAACCTCAGAACTGAGGTAAGTTATAGTAAATATCCTTTTACATTTGAGAGCACAAAATCATCAGATTTAGAAGGGAAGACCTGGAAGCCACAGCCCAGTCCCGGCTCTTCTCCTCCAGTCTTATCCTAGCACAGCTTGACTTAAATCTGTATGGCAACTCTTAGTGCCAGTCTACATCTTCACTTCTGTTTAATAACCTACACCCCCATCCACCTCATCTACTGCAACAGAAACAAAGTCAAACCCAACAAGCAAAGAAGACAAAGTCTTCTGAAACATTCAGTAGGTTCTAACTCACTCTTTGGCCTATCAAGTCTCTGGTCTCACTAAATCTATCAAGTTTTATTAAGAAAAGAAAACCAGCAAGTCTGATCAAAGGATCAAAGACACTTACCAACTGGTCTGGATTAAGCTGCTCTCCACTTTTCAGGCGATCCTTGTAATCTTCCAGTTTGAGCTACAAAAGAGAAACTTGTATCTACTATAGTCTCATATGAAATTCTGAAGCAAATAAACTAAATGCTAGACCTTGCATTTATAAAAACAAAGTTCTTGAAGTAAGCTAGTAATCTGCAAGACTATCATTTTACTACAAGGTATACAGCAATTGTAGATGAGTTCTAGTCAGGAGGCAAAAAAAATAACATAAGTCTGGAATGATTAAAGCTAAGTAGTAATAAAGCCTTTTTTTTTTCTTAATGGTCTCAGACTACTTAACCAACAGGGACTTACCTTGTCAATCATATACCACCAATTCAGTGGTGCTCAATTAGGGACAATTTTGTCCCCCAGAGGTATTTGGCAATGTCTGGAGATATTTCTGGTTATCACAACTTGGAAGGTGGAAGAGAGAAGAGTGCTACTTGTACCTTGTAGGCAGAGGTCAAGGATGCGGCTAAACATCCTAAAATGTACAAACAGCCCTTCACAACAAAGAACTATCCAGTACAAAATGCCAATGGTGTCAAGGTTGAGAAGTCTTACTTTAACCTCAGGCTTAAACTATTATTAGTTCAGTTACTAGTTGAATTATGTGGCAATTTCCCAATAGGAAACTTTCCATTGGAAGTACAGAAATGTGAAAATTTTGTTTGTTTGTTTGTTTTTTTAAAAACAAGGTTATTGAAATGACAGAGAGCAGCCTGGGCTGGTCTCTAGGAAAAACAGCAGCCTAAAAGATTTCTTTTCTAGCATTATAGCAGCCTCAACTCGAAGTTATTTTTCATATGAAACTTAACATAAACATATGAAAAATAAATCACATTTATTTTTAATGATACAAACTCACTGTGGTATTCTAAATCATTTTGTAGGCACTATCGCATTGGCTTTATCGTCTCAAAATGCTTTCCTAGAAGCTTGAAACAAAGTAGTAGAACTATTAGATAGGTATTCCAAAAAAAAGCTTTTTTTTTTTTTTTTTTGAGTCAGATCTCACTCTGTCACCCAGGCTACAGTGCAGTGGCATGCTCACAACCATCGCCACCGCAGCCTCAACCTGCTGGGCTCAGGCAATCCTTCCACTTCAGCCTTTCAAGTAGCTGGAACCACAGGTGCTCGTCACCACATCTGGCTAATTTTTTTATTTATTGTAGAGACAAGGTCTCACCAAGTTGCCTAAGCTGCTCTCGAACCCCTGGGCTCAGGCAATTCTCTTGCCTCTGCCTCCCAAAGTGCTGGGATTACAGGCATGAACGACCATGCCTGGCTGGTATTCAAAATTGAAGAGGTACTATCATTAAGCTAGAGTGTAAGTGCACTTATGTGTAGTTCCTCCACCTGAGGCAGTTTCCAACAATAGATTCCACTTTGGTTTTCATAGTGGTAGGGAATCTGTGCTGACCTGGCACACTCACCTTATCACACTGTGATCAACTGCACACATTCAAAATTAAATGGTGAGAGCTACAGAGAAGCTCCACTTGCCCTTCTTTACTACTTTCCTAGCTTAAAAAAAAAAAGGAAAAGAGTCAACCCAGACTCTTAAAAACCTCTTTAACCCTCCATTAAAAGCAACTTAAGAGTACATAGGTCCAGATAGTCATTCAACCTTACCTGTCAAAAGCAGAAGAGAATCATAACACAAAGCAACATGCAGTACCGTTTCACAGGCTACATGACTCAGGAAATGAGGAAGGACTTAGATCTTTACACCAGCATTTACTGGAATGTTAGGTTGATTGTAACTCCTGGTTCTCTTTCCAAGGCTGTCTACAACACCTCCACCTACCAATCTTAAACCGTCACCTAGCAACATGAAAATGAGTGCTAAAACATTTTCTAGTTCTACTGTGGCTAAAGCTTCCAATGACTGCAGCAGCTATACTGCAATACCAACTGCTGCAGAAAGTCACAAGGAAAACAAGCTTAAAAATCAGGCTATTAACTCATCTGTGAAAAGAAACATTAATACTACACTCAAGGACTTAAGCTGACCTAAAATAGCTAGCTCTTAAAGTATGTCAACAGAAGCATGCATAATCATCTTACTATGAAGAATACTTTTATTCAGTTGTGTTGACAAATAAAACAGAAAATGTTTAATACTTCCAATATTTAGCATGCTTGTTTAACTGTTTCAAAGCAGCTAAACACCAAGGCTGGTTAAATCTTTAGGAAGGAACACCTATGAGCCCTGAGAGAAAAATGTCACCTCCTTAACCTTTAATATCATGCATATACAGGGCTGGGAGAAAAAAAAAAGTTACCTTCTTTTTCTCGATGTTTCTAATTTTGTGTTTAAGGCATATGAGTCCATTATCAATATAGGTCTCATATGCTTGGGAAGGAGATGCAGCAGAACTGAGAGTAGACTGCAGGGGGCTCAAGCCCCGCTGGCTTTCCCCATGCTGACTGTGGTTCACTTGGGGCTTGGCTGACTTCATATTCCCCTCTCTTCCCTCCTCTGAATGGCCTGAAGGTGACTGGTAACCAAAAGGGGATGAAGAGAGTTGCACCATTGAAACAGATGAGGCTGAAGGGGGGGAGGGGAAAGTTAAGTAAAAAATTAGGACTAGACAGCCAAGCGTTAACTTCCCTGGAAAGTGTAGACCCAACTCTGTACAATTATTTTCCATAGAAGTGAGCTCAGAAGCCAGTGGTGCCTCAGCTACTGTACTTCCATCCTGCTACTTTTAAAGTAATTAGTGCCAAGCACTAGACATTAAAGACAGCCTTTGCGTAGGCAAAAATCTACACTATAGAGGATGGTTCCAGAAATTTGATTTTCTACATAGGAAGGAAGAACTGCTAATCAAGCAATAGCTTCAGAGCTCCTCGCCTCTCATGCGGGCAAAGCACATTCTGAATAATTCCCATGGGCAAGTGATGACACCAAAAGAAAAAGCTGTCCGCACTGGGACCTTAAGGCAGCCATTGGAACCTCTTTACATGACCCCTCGCCACCAGCCCCAACCAACTTCCATCATGTACATCTAAAAGGAAATCCCAAACTCACAGGATTCTTTTAGAGTTCTAGGCAAACCAGTAGCTTCTTGAACAAGAAAGCTACCTCCCCTTTGATTGCTCTGGGCCTACAAGGCAATCCGTCAACACGGGACGTTTGTAGCCAGGTGTCTCTCTCAACCTGCGAGCACCTCGCTTTGATTTTCGGTTGTTTTGTTTAGACTCACCCACAACCGCTCACACCCCACCGGTCTAAGAGCTCATTCTAGCGAGGCTTCTCCGGCCCTCACCAGTGGTACCGAGGTATCCGCCCCTACACCTCCATCTCACTCCCCTTGGAGCATCCCCAAAGCAAGGGCACAGTGGCCCCGTGCGCGCCAGCGCCGCTCCCCTCAAGTGCCCAGAAGGGCCTGCAAGAGGCGCCCCCCTACCGACCCCCGCCCTTCCCACAGCCCTTGGGACGCCGGGGCCACTCCTGCAAGGGCCCTGGGAAAGCCGACCTGGAAGAAAGCGCTCGAGCCGCTGCCCTCGAGGGCCCCGCCCCGCCCCGGGGATGTCGAGCCGCCCCTCCGCCTCGCCGGCCGCCCAAGCCCGCCCACCCCCGCCGGGCCGGCCGCCTCCCTCCGCCGCGCCGCCGAGGCCGCCGGAGCCCGGCTTCACCTCCCCAGGCCGCCGCTGCCGCAGCGCGG
>NW_007252902.1:478467-493798 GCF_000164805.1 Carlito syrichta | reverse complement strand
CCTCGCCCGCGGCGTCTGCGGCGCCGGGCGCTCTGCCGACTCAGCCGCTCGTGCCCAGGCCCGCCCTTTCCGCCGCGCGTGGCTTAAGTAGGCCGCGCCCCGCCCCGCCCCCTCTCTGCCCCGCCTCCACCCGTGAGCGCGCCCCCTGGCCGCTCCGACACCGCCCCCTTCCGGTGCTCCTCCCCCGCCCGCGGGACGTTGGTTCCGGGCCCGGCTGGGACTTGCAGTCTGCAGGGAGAGGGCGCGTTCTCCTCGCCATTGCGCTGGTTGCGGAGACCAGGTGGGTCTGATGTGGCCCCTCACGGAGAGGCCATAAATCGCGCAAGACTTGCCCGACCCCGCTGATTGCCAGCAGCACCAATTGGCTGCGCAACCCTGAACAGGTGATTTCAATCACTCCAAAGGGGCTGCGGCGCCCTTCGTGCAATTAATGAACCGAACTCCGGACTCTTGGTAGTTCAAATGCGCACTCGTGAAATGCAGGGGCGCCTTTCATCGTAGGATGGGGAGAATCAGCGTTTCCTCAGTGGGGACTCAGGCTGCAAGATCAGAATGTCCCAAATCAGCATTGCCATAAAAACGGAGTGGGTGACTCCGCAACCCTCAATAATAGAATGTACTAGCACTTTGGGAGCCGGAGTGGAAGGATGGCTTGAGCCCAGAAGTTGGAGTAATGTCTCAGCAACGTAGCGAGACTTCGTCACTATATAAAATAAAATAAAAATTAGCCGGACGTGGTGGCTCGTGCCTGTGGTCTCAGCTGTAGTGGGCCGTGATGGGGCCGGTGCACTCCAACCTGAAGGACAGAATGAGACTCTGACTCAAAAACAAAGCAAAATAATAGGATTGTGTTATTTATTAAAGCTGTATTCCTTGTTGATGTAAAACTGGCACACTGAGAACGCTGTTTTTTAAAAAAACTTTGTAAGGTTACATAAAATTAAGAGAAAAGACTGGAAATCAGAGTTTCTGAAAGGAAGATATTTCTCGTACCAAATAAAACACACACACACAGCAATACTTCACCCCAATATGTATCCAGCTATTACATCAAATAGAATTCTTTAGGTCCTGTCTGTCCCTGACACTCTGGTTAAAAAAAAATTTTTTTTAATATTTAGGGCCGGGCCATAATCCCAGCACTTTGGGAGGCCGAGGCGAATGGATTGCCGGAGCCCGCGGGTTCGAGACCCGTCCGGGCAACTTGGCGAGACCTCGTCTCTACAATAAATCAAAAACTAGCCTAGCCGGGCGTAGTAGCAAGTTCGGGCTACTTGGAAGGCTGAGGCAGAAGGATCGCCAGAGCCCAGCAGGGGGAGGGTGCGGGGCCGGGAGCGTGCCACTGCACTCCAGTCTGGGCGACAGAGTGAGACTCCAACTCAAAATATATATATATATTTAGACTAGCAAGAGAAGAACACAAAAAACTCAGAAGAATAATCAAGGAAACAAAGGTCTAGTTTGAAAAGTTTTGGCCAACCCCACACAAAAATTATCTTAATTTTAGCATTACTTGATATAGCATTTATTTTGCTATTATCTGTGTTCGTCAGTCTCTAGTGACATAATTTACCTTAATGTTGCAATGTACCTTTTTTGTTTGTTTGTTTGTTTGCTTTGAGTTGGAGTCTCACTCCGTCGCCCAGGCTAGAGTGCAGTGGCACACTCACTTCCACCCCAGCGTCGACCTCCGGAGCTCCAACGATACTTCCACCTCAGCCTTCCAAGTAGCCGGAACTACAGGCGTGTGCTACCATGCCTGGCTAATTTTTGATTTATTGTAAGGACAAGGTCTCACCATGTTGCCTAGATTGGTCTTGGACCCGCCGGCTCAGGCAATCCACTCGCCGCGGCCTCCCAAAGTGCTGGGATTACAGGCTGAGCCACCAAGCCCGACCACAATGTAGCTTTTAATCTCTGAATCCTCTATGTGTTCTTGAGGGTCAGAGAAATATGCGATGGTTCATTTGTCTCATTGTTTTTAACCAGAAAAAGAACAGAAGATGCTGAACATGAGGAGAGGAAGGCTATGCCTTCACCATCCCCAAACGTGGACATAAAAAAAAAAAGTGAAGAATGCTGGGCTTGATGGCTCAGCCTGTAACCCCGTGCTTTGGGAGGCTGAGGTGAGTGGATTGCCTGAGCCCGCGGGTTTGAGACCCGCCTGGGCAACTTGGCGAGACCTCTTCTCTACAATAAATCAAAAATTAGCCGGGCGTGGTAGCGAGTGCCTGTAGTTCCAGCTACTTGGAAGGCTGAGGCAGAAGGATCGCTGGAGCCCAGCAGGTCGAGGCTGCGGTGGCCAGGAGCGGCCACTGCACTCCAGTCTGGGCGACAGAGTGAGACTCCAACTCAAAAAAAAAAAAAAAAAAAAAGTGAAGGACACACTTTTGGATCAGTGAATTGACACATAGTTACAACACAGGTTATGCCTGTTATAGCCTGAGCTAATAATGAACCTAAAAATTGTATTTTGCTCAGATTAATCATGAAATGTTTGCTTTCTTATTGGCGAGACAAAAACTATCCCTTGGGTCATATAGACCTGGTCATAGATTTTAAATACTAAAATATTTAAAATTTAAATACTACTAAATGAATATTCCACTAAATGAATAAATCTAAACAGATCTGTTTCTCAATAGTGATTGTGAAAATGAATCAAGAAAGAATGCAAAAGCAAACACAATTTAATTTCCAGTCCAGTAATGTACAGTCTGCATAAGCACAGCATAACATTTGTGGGAGAACATACCACAATAGATAATGTTGCTGCAATGTCTTCTGAAAAGATGAAAAGGTAATTCAGAAAAAGGCTTTTCTGCAAGAGGAGATCTTTAAAACCAATGAATCTGGCTTATTGTGAAAGCACATGCTCCCAAAACTTTTATTTGTCAGAGGTTTGGTTTATTTTCTCTTCTCCACTCCCTATTTTTTTTTTTTAACTGCTTGATTCATCTTGCCAACTGTGAGGCAATATTTGCAGAATTCCACCTCCAGGCTTAGCAAAAAAAAAAAAAATGACTATATTTGAAACATGATGAAATGTGTTGTTTTAAATCAGTGAGGGAAGAATATATTCATTCATTCAATAGATATTTTACTGCTATGTGTTGGGTGATAAAATGGTGAGTGAGACAGAATAGCCTCTGTCCTCACAGAGCTGAGTGGGAATTTAATAAAAGCTGCAGGTGCAGGCCAGGTGCAATGGCTCACTCCTGTAATCCCGCACTTTGGGAGGGGGAGGCAAGAGGATTGCCTTAGCTCAGGGGTTCAAGACCAGCCTGAGCAACATGGTGAGACCTTGTATCTACAATAAAAAATAAAACAAAAATCAGCTGGGCATGGTGGTGCATGCCTGTGGTTCCAGCTATTTGCAAGGCGAGACAGAAGGATCACCTGAACCCGGCAGGTCAAGGGTGTGATGGCCACGAGCGTGCCACTGCACTCCAGCCTAGGTGACAGAGTGAGACTCCTGCTCAAAAAAAAAACAAAATCTGCAGGTATAAATAGCAAAAACAACCAAATCAGTAAGACAGAACGACACAAATACTCAAGACTTATAATGGATGATTTGAGAGAGAGAGAAAGAGACACACCAAGAAGCAAAAATAACAAGAAGGCTAAGAAAGAGACTACCAGGGAACAGTTAACGTAAGTTTGTTTAAAATATTGTACTTTCACATATTTTGAGATTCATACAGTGTCTCTTGAAATACATGAGAAGAGAAACTTTTCATGACAGTAATGAACTGAGCAATATGGACCTCAGGTAGGAAAAAAAAGCTTCCAAAATAGTTTGGAGTATTTTTTAGAAGAATTTCTAGTTTCTATGATTAATTTTTTTTTTTGAGTTGGAGTCTCACTCTGTCACCCAGACTAGAGTGCAGTGGCCACTCCCAGCCACCGCAGCCTCGACCTGCTGGGCTCTGGCGATCTTTCTGCCTCAGCCTTCCAAGTAGCCAGAATTACAGGCACTACCACGCCCAGCTGATTGACGATTAATATTTTTGTGGGCTTATTTTTTCATGAAATTATAATTATAACACTCCTGGGATTTTGTTTATACTATTCTTTCTGTTATTGATTTTAATGCATTAATAGTGCTTCACCAATCAGTCTCTGAACTAAAAGTTCCTGCTGGACACGGTGGCTTGTGCCACTACTTGTCTCAGCTACTTGGGAGGCTGAGGTAGGAGGATGACTTGAGGCCAGGAAAACGTAGTAATACTCCATCTTCCTCCCCCTCCTTCCAGGGGAGGAAGGAGGAATGATGAGAATTTATAAATGTGTGTGTAATCATAATATCAAGCCCATTAATTCTGTCCAACTTCAAGATATTGGAAAGTGCCAATAGCACAGACTTTGGAGCCTGACACACCTGGATTTGATTCTTATTTCTGCCCCTTACTACCTCTTGGGTAAGGTACCTAAATTCTCTGGGCTTCAGTTCTTCCAGATATAAAACAGAAAAAATAATACCCACTTAACAGCATTGCTAAAGATTTCATTTCATCTCTGAAAAGACATAAGTCTGGAGAAGGGCCATGAAAACATGTATCCTCTGCTGAAGCATCTTTGTTTGCTTCTATTGCCACCGTAGGAAACCCAGTATTTCCCCTGGTAGCCTGAGGAGAACTAAAGAACTGTGGGATGTATAGCTATGGCTGTTTTGAAGATAAGGTGTGGCCAGGCTTGGTGGCTCAGCCTGTAATCCCAGCCCTTTGGGAGGCTGAGGCGATTGGATTGTCTGAGCCCACGGGTTCGAGACCAGCCCGGGCAACTTGGCGAGACCGCGTCTCTACAATAAATCAAAATTTAGCTGGGCATGGTAGCGCACGCCTGTAGTTCCAGCTCCTTGGAAGGCTGAGGTGGAAGGATCGCCTGAGCCCAGCAGGTTGAGGCTGCGGTGGCCATGAGCATGCCACTGCACTCCAGCCTGGGTGACAGAGTGAGACTCCAACTCAAAGATGATGATAATAATAATAATAATAAGCAATTTAGTGTTACTATGTCATCAAAAGAATTAATTCTTCTACACACAAAAATGTTCCCCAAATAATATTCATCATTCAAAGTTGGGTCCTATCTCATTTATATCCATAAGATTTTGATTTATGGAAGTGAGTTTGATAATACAGAGAGGTCAGTGCCATTTCAAGAAGATTCTTACTGCTTGCATCTCCCAAGATGCATGCAGCAGCCATGCAGGCCACATGAGGAGTACCAGGCTTTGGTGAAGAGGCAGAAGCAGAAGCAAGGGGACGTCAGGGCCAGAGTCCTTATTGGGGTTTCCATCAGAAAGACAAGGCCAAGGGAATAGTTTAGGATTGGCTAGGATTGGGGCAATGGGGGTGATAGCTAGTGGCCAGGTATCCACCAGCTCTGGAATGATTCAGGGCAAGGGAAGTGTTGGCTTGGTGTGTAGGAGTTAGTACAGTGTGTGGATCCCGTTCATACGTGCGTCCCAGGCAAGGTGACAGGCAGGAGACAGGTAAACACTTGAGCTGACGGTTTGGCCCTGTGATTAGTGGATGACAACTAGACATGCAGAATCTAAGAAAATAGTTAAAACAAATACCCCAATGCCATTTACCTTCAGACTGAGTCCCCTACCTATTTGAGTACATTGTTGCCTGAGAGGTTAACAGCTGACCACTCTTTCCTGATTGCTTGGTGCTTTAGTCCTGGGAACTAAACTTCCCTTCCTCCCTTATCCTGCTGTTCTCTCTCCCATTAGGCTCCTGAAGCTCTATATTTCTCCCAACTGCCAATCTGTCCGAACAGATGTGGTCATGTCACTTCCTTATCTTCAATGATCTATCAAAACAAAATTTAGCAGTTCCCTATTGTCCCCAAGATAAACCATTCTTCAGAAATTATTTAAATTTTATTTTTGAGGCCGGGCACAGTGGCTCACACCTATAATCCCAGCACTTTGGAAGACCAAGGCAAGAGGATCGCTTAAGGTCAGGAGTTAGAGACCAGCCTGCAACGTAGAGAGACCTCATCTGTTCAAAAAAAATCAAAAAATTAGCCTGGCATGGTGGCTCACGCCTATAGTCCCAACTACTCAAGAGGCTGAGACAGAAGGATCACCTGAGTCCAGGAGATTGCGGCTGTGATAGCCATGATTGTGCTACTGACCTCCATCCTGGGCTACAGAGTGAGACCCTGACTCAAAAAAAAAAATTACACTTGTATCCTATAAATTTATACAATAAAAAAGTACCATAATTTATTTAACCAGTCCTCTAGTAAAGAATAGTGAGGATATTTCCAACCTTCTGCTGTTATAAACAATTATGCAATAAATAACTTTATTTGTATATCATTTTGCACATTTATAAATATATCTGTAGGAGAAAAATCTTAAAAGTAGAATCACTGAATCAATTGTGCTTTTGATAAATGTTTCCAAATAGTTTTCCATGGAAGTAGCAACATTTAAACTCCCATCAGCAATATGAAACATATTTATCTTCCCACCCATCAATACAGCATGTATAGCACGCATTCTTCAGACCTGCAGTGTGTTCCTGTGACTTCTGACTCTCAAGAGCTGCATCCTTGTGCCTCAGAGCCCTCACTCTCCATCCCCAACTGCAGGAGGTCTTGTGGGATTGTGGGAAGGTCAAAAGCATAGAAAATGACCATCACCCCCCCACCCACCCACCCACCCACAATCACACAAGGAGCAGCTTTCCCCCGTGACTTCTCAGCTTCCTCATCCTTCGGGTGGGATAACTCTGAGATTTGTGTGTTATGTTATCTCCTCAAGTATTTCCACAGGGTAGCTGGTTTAATAATGTACCTTTCATTGGTTCCCTTACCTTTTTGATGGCACTTCCCTACTGCCTTTCCAGGATCCCCTCCCAGCTGCCCAATTTGAAGTGCCTTCCTGGGTTCTTTCTGTTTTTCATTAATATCAGGCAAAAGTGGGGTGAGCAAGCTTTACCTCCCCAAAGATAACTGAGCTACTTCTTGTTATTTGATCTGAATGTTCCTACTTCTATTTCACCCTCATCATAATGTTGATATTTTTCAGGCTATTGGAAACTAGCCTCTTTAAAACCATGCGGCATTAATTAAAACTTTAAAGCAGATGTCTGTGCCAGAAAAAACTCAGTGAATTACTAATTTTTAAAATAAGAATATTTCCCCTACTCGCAGCAAGAATCCTGAGAGCATGCACATTCTTCATGCAGGTTGGTAATGAAATAATTCTTGGGCCGTGGAGAAGACAGGAAAATAAACAGCAGATTGATTTCCATAGGAAATAGGAAAACAGACAAAAAATGTACACTTTGAAAACTTTTTTTTTTCAAAATGCCTAACTAATAAGTAAAACAAAATGCAGCGGTGGGGAGGACTAAATAGAACTTCACTTTAATGTTTCTCCACCGATGCAAATTATTTTTTTCTAGGAAAGACACTTACCTTCAGATGCAGGTAAGAGCACTAGATACATGTCAGTTAGCTTCTTAGAGCTTTAGTTGCAGTGCCTCTAAAATGAGATAATAGTTCACAGGGGTGTTTGATGATTACATGAGCTATTATGTGTAAAGTGCTTAACACATTGCCTGCCTTATAATATCAATCATTGGTCGTTATTCTGACAAAAACAGTTTCCACATATGTCATTATCTACTCTGCAAGACTAGTAAGGAGCCAGGAAAGAACACATCCTATGAAAGTTCTGGAAATGAGGGCAGCCTGGGACAAGGAAGTAGGACACTCCAGAAATGATTCTGAAGACAGAAACTCCACTTCTCACAAGAGCACATATCAAGAAGACAACACAGTCTCCTTCCCCCTTGCTTGGGCTGCCCAGACTTCTATAAACATGTATCAGGGAGCATCACAGGAGTTGCTACAGAGAGGAAAAGATAGGACTTCTTGCCAGTGCTGGAATAGGTATCTTCTCTCTGAAATAATTGCCTTTTCTAACCTTCCCTGCCACTATCACTATTAATGTTACCAATTTCAGAAAAAAACATTGTTGAGCATTACAGCAACAATGCCTCTCCTGGCCACAATCCTAATGGCATCAGCCAGCTCTCCAGGTGGACAACAATTCAAGATGACCATCAAAGCAAGATCTGTTCCCTGTGCCGCTCCCAGAGACTCCTCATTCCATTCTTCCCCTTTAAAATTCCCTGTCCTCGGCCTAAAATTTGGACATGGTTTCTTTGAGGCATGAGCCTGGCCATTTCCCCATCTGCCAGCTTTAGTAGTCCTGTTGCTTACACTGATTCTCATGCTTATTCATTTCAGCCTGCAAGCAATGAGTAGCAGAACTTGCTAGGACTGAAACTTGTATTGCTAGGAACCTCTCTCTTCCTTGCTGGGCAAACAGCTACCTTGGGAAGGCCCCCATAACAAGGAGCTGAGGACAGCCTCCAGCTGATAGCCAGCAAGAGGTTGAGGCCCTCCAGCCAACAACCTGCAAGAAACTGAATTCTGCCTTCAACTACTCAAGCTTGGAAACAGATCCTCACATGAATCTCTGATGAGAACACTACCCTGGCCAACACCTTTACTGCAGCTGTGTGGAGGATCCAGCTAAGCTGTGCCAAGCTGCTAAATGTGTGGTAATATTGTTACATAGCAATAGATAACTAATACCTTTCTCTTCCATGGTACTCCTCCTCATCCCTACACTGGACCTGCTAGCTGCCCTCCCCCACATGTTAAGGTTATTCCCTTGTAACCCAAAAATAAAACTAAGCCTCTCAACCTGAGGCAGGCTATTCAGTACAGATTAGACATTGATAGAAGTCTCTTGTAGGTGATTTAAATTAAAATAGGGTAAGCATTCAGACATCTTTCTTATTGCTAACAGACCAGACACAAAGGACTGGACCACCCTGCAGACTGGGATGTGAATTTACCCATGTACCCAACTCTGTTAGCCCATCAAAGGTGGAGAGATGGTAATCAGCCTACCTCTTAGTTCATGCTTAGCATAATCATTGTTGTAAAAGTATTTCAAGCTTCTTCTCCAAGGCAAAGGCATGTTCTTTCTCTTAAGCCACCCATGCCCATCAGGCATACCTCCTTCTCTGTCTCTAATAAAAACTATACCTTCGACTCTCTGAAATGGTTTTCTCTGGCAAAGTCAAAGAACCTATGGAGCATCACACCGTACCACACCCAGCAACTAACCTACTGATGGTTCTCCCTTTAGGCCATGGAAAACCTGAAAAACTAAGTTATAGGACATGACAGAAAAGGAAGTCAGACACAATTCTTTATGCCCCTTCCCTTGTGCAGTTTTAGGCACAACTGACTAGCATTAACAGTAAAATAGATAAGAGATCGTGGCCAGTCTCGGTGGCTCAGCCTGTAATCCCGAGTGGATTGCCTAATTGTCAAGACCAGCCCAGGAAACTTGATGAGACCTCATCTCTACGGTAAATCAGCTGGGTGTGGTGCATGCCTGTAGTTCCAGTTACTTGGAAGGCTGAGGTGGAAAGATCGCCTGAGCCCAGCAGGTTGATGGTGGGATGACCGTGAGTGTGCCACTGAATTGCCAATCAGAAAATCTTTGAATTTACCTATGACCTGTAAGCCCTCCCCCTTTCTGGGTCCAACTGATTTAAACTTTGCCTGTAACCTCTAAAATGTAATTCAACCACCTTGGGCACATGTTCTCAGGGTCTTGGTCACTCACATTTGACTCAGAATACATTTCTTTAAATATTTTACAGAATTTGACTTTTTGTCAACATTCTCCTGAGGGTGATTGCCCTTACCATGCCCTCTGCCTAGGAGGCTCTTAACCCAGCTCACTTAGCTGACTTTTTCTGTCACTTACAATCTTAGCCCCAGCCGGGCTCAGTGGCTCAGCCTGTAAGGCCACGCCTTTGGGAGGCTGAGGTGAGTGGATTGCCTGAGCCCACGGGTTCGAGACCCGCCTGGGCAACTTAGCGAGACCTCATCTCTACAATAAATAAAAAAATTAGCTGGGCGTGGTAGCGCACGTCTGTAGTTCCAGCTACTCGGAAGGCTGAGGCGGAAGGATCGCCGGAGCCCAGCGGGTCGAGGCTGCGGTGGCCGGGAGCGGCCCCTGCACTCCAGTCTGGGTGACAGAGTGAGACTCCAACTCAAAAAAAACAACCATACAACAAAAAAACAAATACAATCTTAGCATTAATGTTTATTCTTATCCATCTAATCTAAGTAGTCATTCTGACACTAGCACATCATGTTTTCATTCTCTACATGGACTTTTACTACCTGTAAAAGTATCTTTATTCTTTCTTTACATTGGAGTGTGAGCTATTTGAGATTAAGAACCTTGTCTGTCTTGTTTCCCATTATATACCTAGAACCTAAAATAGTGCCTGGTACTATAGTCACATTCAGGAAATACTGGTTAATTATCAGTGAATGATCACTGGACAGTATTTAAGCTCTTTGTAGTGCTAAAATAGTCTCAGGTCCATAAGGAGGCATATGCAAAATATTCATTGTAACAATACTTGTGGCATAGTAAGTAGAAGATATCTGGGTGTCCATCACTAGGAGAATAGATTAGTAAGATGTGGTAGATGCACACATGGAGTGCTGTGCAGCAACTAAAAGCAATATATCAGATATGCACACTGCAGTATGGCTGGACTTAAAAGCATACTGCCCAAGACTAAGTACGAAGAGGGACCCAAAAACAACCGGAATTTATTTATAAAAAATGATTTAAAAATTATATAAACTTCATTCACCTTCAAAGTACTCTCCATTTGATGCAATATACCTATTGAGATACTTTTTTCACTGCTCAAAACAGTTTTTGAACTCATCAATTTGGATGCCTTTTAGTGCTTCTGTTGTTTTTTGTTTCACCTCTTCCTTCCTTTGAGGACATTTTTCATCCAGAGAAACCAAAAACAAGGTCACTCAGGATGAGATCTGGTGAATAGGGAGGGTGGGGCACAGGGATCATGCCATTTCTGGTCAAAACTTGCTGAACACTCAGCACAGTGTGGGCAGGGGTGTTGGAAATCAACCATCATGAAATGGAGAAATGTGTTGAAAGACTCTTAAAAAAAAATTCACAGACTCTCATAACAATGAGAAATGCAGCCTCTCATAACGATACTAGCTAGTGCACCAATGCCGATGGGTTCCTAGAACACTTACCTAGCAAGGGACGTCTGTACTACAAGGATCCTGCCCTCCAAAAGATAATTCCAGGGGTTTTTTGGTCCCCCTTGTATGTGATGCACACTTTTTATAAACAAGAATACTAAAGATGTCTGTTTTGTAAGGACTGTACAAACAAGTAAACAAAACCACATTACCTATAAGAAAGGAAAAACATGCAAGTGGGAAATGGGGATATGGCAGGATGCAGCAAATGCTCAAATATATTTCTTGTATGATTGAGTGAATAAACACAGAAACACATGTAGCTGGTTCGGGATCAGCAGTTAGCCTCATAGCAATCACCTGGGATGACAAAATGTCTCCCACTAACCCTGTGGCAGAAAGCAGGGTTGGTAGCAGTTAAAGGTATTTCCTTTAGAAAGGCAAGCAGCAAGCTTTAAAGACCCACCAGGCGCCAGGCAGGTTTTGTTTAAGAAAGGCCAAGTGGCCAGAGACTGGCCATTTCATGGAAATGCAAAAGAGTAACTAATTCACAGACTTATCCAAACCCCCGCTTCTGAAGTTGATGGTTTACAACCCTGCATTCCTGGAGACCATTTGTTCTCTGAAAAATCCAATTTTGCTGAGTACAACCTTGTAAGATTCCAAAGGAAATATGTAATCGCTCAACACGACCCCCTCCCTTACCTAAACAAGGGTATAAGACCCCACTACTCCTGTTCTGGGGCACTCGATTTGGACACATTAGACCCTCGGGTCCACTGGGATGGCCAGCGTAATAAAGTGCCACTTCCTATAATAGTCTCGGTGTCACGATCTCTCTATTTTTCCTGCTACAGGACTAATAGGGAATAAATAAAACATGAGAAGAACTCTGCACAGACTAATGAGATAATGTGCTAGGAATTGGGCCGTGTGATTAATTCAATCTTCTGCATCTGGGGGCCAAAATTAAGATGTAACAAAACTGTGTGACTCAGAGACCACAGGAGATACCATAGGGTGTCACTGGCCTAAAGATAGGAAGTGTTGGATTAAATGTTGGAAGATGACCTACACTAGCAGTCTCACTATTGTCTTTGACTCCTACATTTCCCTCACTCTAAACAGAAACAGGCAACTAAGCGCTTCCAAATTTTCTCCCAAATTAGTCTCCACTCATCTTAGGTTCCCATCATGACCAGACTTAGGTGTAATTTTCTCGACACTGCTGCCTCCCAGGCAGCTCCGTGCTCATGCATTAGGAAGTACATCACATACGATTATTTCTCTTTTTGTGATATTAGAGCTAATAATGATCACTGCCACCAGTCTTTGTGTCAAGGTCTCTTTTTAGTCATTTTGCTTATTTGAGGCTAATTTCCTAGTACATTCCTCTGGAAGAGTTCATGGGAACAATATTCCCTGAGTTCTTTTTTTTTTTTTTTTTTTTTGAGTTGGAGTCTCACTCTGTTGTCCAGACTGGAGTGCACTGGCTGCTCCCGGCCACCGCAGCCTCGACCTGCTGGGCTCTGGCGATCCTTCCGCCTCAGCCTTCCAAATAGCCGGAATTACAGGCATGCGCTACCACGCCCGGCTGATTTTTTTTATTTATTGTAGAGATGAGGTCTCGCTGCCCAGGCAGGTCTCGAACCCGCAGGCTCGGGCAATCCACTCACCTCAGCCTCCCAAAGGCGCAGGATTACAGGCTGAGCCGCCGAGCCCGGCTTCCCTGAGTTCTTAAATGTCCATATCAATGTATCTATAGGCTTCACACTTTAAAGTCCACTCAGCAGAATATAAACTAGTAGTTCAAATTTCCTTTGTCAACACACGATGACCTTTCAGACGTCATTGTTGCAGTTTATCCCTTTCTCCACTGGAATGTTCTTCCCACTTGTCACCTGTCAACTCTGCTCATCTATCTAAGCCCAATGGCCCAATGGTGACTTTCTAGTCCTATGAAGCCTTTTCTGTCAAAGTTCAGTTCCACTTTCAAAAGTTTTCTTATGCAGCTGTCTATATTTCTCTGTTGCATCAGTTAATCTTTTTTGTTTTTTTTGAGTTGGAATCTTACTCAGTCGCCCAGGTTGGAGTGCAGTGGCATGCTCACGGCTACCACAGCCTCAACCTGCTGGGCTCAGGCGATCCTTCCACCTCAGCCTCCCAAGTAGCTGGAACTACAGGCACCTGCTACCACGCCCAGCTTATTTTTTGATTCATTGTAGAAATAAGGTCTTACCAAGTTGCCCAGGACTGGTCTCGAACCCCTGAGCTCAGGCAGTCCTCTCACCTTGACCTCACAAAGTGCAGGAATTACAGGCTTGAGCCACCACACCTAGCCAATTGCTATTTTTATCCCCATTTGACACAAAGGGAAATTAGCCAGGCACAGTAGTACACACCTGTCATCCCAGCTATGTGGGAGGATAACTTGAGACCAGGAGTTCAAGATCAGTCTGGGCAATATAACAAGATCCTTCTCAAAAAGAAAAAAAGAAAGAAAAGATACAAAGAAGTTTAATAACTTCCCCAAATTGATACAACTATTATGTAATAACTTTGAATTTTTTGATTTCTATTATTTTTTAAATTTCTATCATGATTTGCTTTTTCAAGAGATCTTTTTATCCTCTACATATGACTGTTTTTTTTTGGTTTTTTTTTAAGAGGCAGGGGTCTCACTATGTTGCCAGGCCGGACTCAGACTCCTGGGTCAAGTGATCCTTCTGAGTAGATGGAACTATAGGCACACACCACTGCATCTGGCTTACATGTGGCTTTCTTCAATAATGCAATAGCTTCTTTCATCTCTCTGAGACCATAACTTATAAGTCCTAACTGTTCTGATTCCTCATTGTCTCGGTTCACTCCAAATTATTATGTTTGTTTTGTGTCTATCTTTTCATGCTGGAGACTTTCCTCAAATGTCCAATGATTCTTACCTATTCATTTATCTTTAAGAGCAAGACACTAAAACCTAATGACAAGAACATTCTGGAGAAGTGCAACTTGTGCTGAATTGTTTGCAGAATGAATGGACAAGGACCAGCCGTTCCCTAGGGAAAAACTTCCCAGAAATGTGTCCACATCTCTAGTTCTGAGGTGGTCATTTTCCCCAGAGAGAAACTCTTCTTCCAGTTCCTTACCGTGGTGAGTCTTCCAGATGCTGGTAAGATGGAGCCAAGTTAGGGAAGGAGGCATTAGAATCTTACTTTTGCCGGGCTCGGTGGCTCAGCCTATAATCCCACGCCTTTGGGAGGCTGAGGTGAGGGGATTGCCTGAGCCCACAGGTTCGAGACCCGCCTGGGCAGTGAGTCCTCATCTCTACAATAAATCAAAAAATCAGCCGGGCGTGGTAGCCGGGCGTGGTAATTCCGGCTACTCAGAAGGCTGAGGCGGAAGGATCGCCAGAGCCCAGCAGGTCGAGGCTGCGGTGGCCAGGAGCGGCCACTGCACTCCAGCCTGAGCGACAGAGTGAGACTCCAACTCAAAAAAAAAAAGAATCTTACTTTTAGTCGGGCTCAGTGGCTCAGCCTGTAATGCCAGCACTTTGGGAGGCCAAGGCGAGTGGATTGCCAGCGCCCATGAGTTTGAGACCTCGTCTCTACAATAAAACAAAAAATTAGTTGGGTGTGGTAGCACACGCCTGTAAATCCAGCTACTTGGAAGGCTGAGGCAGAAGGATCAGCGGAGCCCAGCAGGCTATCGCTGGGGAGGCTGTGAGCGTGCCAATGCACCCCAGCCCGGGCAACAGAGTGGGACTCCAACTCAAAAACAAACAAAAGAATGTTACTTTGGGCCAGGCTCAGTGTCTCAGCCTGTAATCCCAGCACTTTGGGAGGCCAAGGCGAGAGGATTGCCTGAGCCCACAGGTTCGAGACCAGCCTGGGCAACTTGTCTCTACAATAAATAAAAAAAAAATTAGCCAGACTTGGTAGCATATGCCTGTAGTTCCAGCTACTTAGAAGGTTGAGGAAGAAGGATTGCTGGAGCCCAGCAGGTCGACTCTGGGGTGGCTGTAAGCTTGCCACTGCACTCTAGCCTGGGCAATAAAGTGAGACTCTGACTCTGAAGGGCCACCGCCAAGCCACAAGTAAAGCCACATCCCCTCCCTTTCCTGGAAACGGCAACACAGCAAACTAAGACGCGATTGAAACGGTGCCTTCCTTTGTTCTCCCTCCACACCCTTTCCCGCGCCCGTGAAAAATCCACCAACCTACATGAAGCTCTGCCAGCC